>NC_132855.1:39329678-39467097 GCF_048164855.1 Canis lupus baileyi | reverse complement strand
GGAGGAATGACCAGTAAAGGTGAGTTTCCATCTTTTTTTCCACCTCAACAAAATATTAACAAATAGAATCTAGCAATATATTAAAGGGATAATATATTGCAATCAAGTGGGATTTATCTTAGGCATAAGAGGCTGCTTCAACAGTTCACAATCAATCGATGTAATTCACCATATTAACAGACTGGAGAAGAAAAACTGCATCATCATCTCAATAGATTCAGAAAAAGCATTTGACAAAATTGAATAGCCATTCATAATAAAAACTCTCAGCAAAATGGGACTAGAAGGAAATGCCCTTAACCTCATAAAGAGCAGGAGATAGTTTATTAAAATTCATTCAAAAAGAAATGGGAAACTTTAATGGACCAATTACCATAGAAGACGTTGAGAAGGTGACTACATAGTGCCCATTGACAAGATAATGGTTAAATTGTATTTAATCTTCTGAAGTTATTTAGAGGATTCTAGACCACTAGTTCCTCAGTCCTAGAAATTCATTAGAATTATCTGTGGAAAAAAAAAAAAAAAAAGAATTATCTGTGGAGCTGTTATTATTTTAATTAAAACATACTGTTTTCTGGTGAGTTCCAGACTATTCCAATCAGAATCTCTAGAAGCCAGGCCTTAGACATTAATATTTCTCTAAAGCTTCTCAGGTCATTGTATCATGCAAACTAGGTTTATCAACCACTGTTCCAGTCTACTGAATGATAAAGATAGTTCCCAAATTATTTTTATAAAACCAGCTATAATTTAATACCCCAAGCTTATAAGAAAAAAAACTAGAGACTAATTGCTTAGGATATAGAAAAAATAAAGTATTAGGAAATAGGATCCAGTAATTGTCAAGATACTTTGTCAGTATAATGAACTGTTCCTTTTGTTGATATGATGAATATGATGAATTATATTAAATTAATCAAATTAGAGTAGAAAGACAATTATCATATATATAAAAGTTGATGACATTAAAGCAGTCATTCTAAATTCATTCTAAAAATTCTTAGATAGCAAGAGAAGCAACTTACTTTTGTGTTATAAAAAGTATTTGCCACGATCATTTAACTGGTGAAACACAGAGCCTATTTCAATTAAAATCAGGAACTGGGTAATGCCACCTACTATCATCATTATTATTCAATAATGTCTTGAATATTCTATAGCAGTGTTGCTCAAACTTTACTGAACACAAATCATCTAGGGATCTTTTAGAAATTCAGCTTCTGATTCAATAGGTCTGGGGATGGGGCTGAGATGCTTCATTTTTCACAGACTCCTAGATGATGCCCATGCTGTTGATTCCACACTTCTAGTAACAAGATTAGCAAATGCAGTTGGATAATAACATTAAATAATCAGTATGAACATTAAAAAAGGAAAATAAACTAGCTTTTGCCAATTCTTTGAATTTATGTTTGGAATATCCAAGAAACTATAATACAAAAGTTAGTAAAATTTAATGAGATGTTTGAATATTTGATAAATATGCGAAAATAGCTTTCATTTTGTGCTAGCAGTAAGCACTTAGAAATGGAAATGGTATAAACTTAGCAAGAATTGCACAAGATCCAATAAGGAAAAATACAAAATCTTATTGGAGGATAAAAATATTAAATTTGTAAGGGTTAGACTTAAGGTAAGAAGAAGATCATAGGTTTTAAACATGTTGAGTATGTGGTGCTGGTGGAATATTCAATTAGAGATATCAACTAGGCAATTTGATTTATTAGTCTTTTTTTTAAAAAAAAGATTTTATTTATTTACTCATGAGACACACACACACACACACACACACACACACACACACACACACAGAAAGAGAGTCAGAGACAAAAGCAAGCTCCATGCAGGGAGCCTGATGTGGGACTCGATCCCAGGACTCCAGGATCACGTGCTGGGCTGACGGCAGGCACTAAACCGCTGAGCCACCCAGGGATCCCCTGATTTATGAGTCTTGACTAAGAGTGGTGGACAGAGACAAAGGTTTGGGAGTTGTTGGCGGTGTAGATCAGGAAAATCTTTTCAAAATTCCATTAATGGGCTGGAGTACGAGACTCTTAAAATATTTAGAAAAATTTGTGCTTATGCCTATTTTTTCTTAGGGACAAGGTCTATATTTTTCTTAAGATTCTCAAAGGGGTCCATAACCCAAAAGAGTTTAGGGAACACTGATATTTATAGTGGTTGAAGTTACAAGAATGGATGAATTACGCAGCAAATATATGTAAAGTGAGAAGATAACCAAGGATGGAGATTGAGTGTAGAGGAAGGCACTGAGGAAAGCACAGGGGTGCAATAGGAAAGCCTGGAGAGTATGGTGTCATGGAAATCAATGGAAGAAAGTATTTTAAGAAAGAGGAAGATGTTCATGGAGATCAAATTAGCTAAGGACAGAACCCATCCACTGACTAGCAGCAAGAAGGCCAGTGGTGGCTGGCAAGGGTAGTTGCTGCGGATTTGTTAGAACACTTGGTTGGAGGTTAAACAGTAATTTTAAGGACTAGCCTTGGGAGGAGAAGCTGTTCCACTGAGACAGAAAAGGAAAAGAAATGGCAAAAGTAGATTTAGTTAATTTTGTAGATCTCAGAGTGGGAGAAAATAGCAAATAAAAACAAACTTGGGAATATGTAGCAGAACTCCTTTCTCAGAAACATTATAAAAGAATATGACAAAGTTTGGGCTAACTCCCCAGCCTGTGTTAGTGTGTTCCCTAAGATCTTGCGGGGAGAGCACACGTGAGGTGGCTCTTCACAGATGACTTACACAGGTTTGCAGCCATAGTCAGACCCTGGGCATTCTCTGTCCAACATCCAACCCTTATCCACTTCGAATAGAACCAGATTTTGACAATTTATCCCTTGAGCCTGAGCTCAAGAGAAAGGTTCTGGTTCCCCTACGCCAAAGTTTGACAATTTTTCAATGACTGAAAAAGAAGTGGACATGGTCCTAGTTGGCTCAAGAAGACTCGGGTTATTCTCTATGCTTGAAAAGAGGTTTTCTATCTGTTCTGGACCTAAATAATGGAGCATCTGGCTAATTTACGCCAGGATGTATCCAGTGTATATGAAGGAAACCAAGTTAAAGATGATGCCAGTGCTGAGGATTGCAGAGCAAAGGGAAAGGAGGAAGATGGGTCCTTGATGAGTTTCTGTCCATAGTGTCCTAAAGCCTGCCCCTGAAGTTTCAGTTATATGAGATCACTGGCCGGAGTGAGTGGGAATCAGCTATGTTGCATACATATAAAGAATACATTAACACACTGACATTGAATCAATAGCCTCAGCTTCAGGTCTACACACAGTCCACTGGAGAATATGGGTGAGACTAGGCACTTGGCCATTGCAGTTTCATGGAAATAACCAGAGGCCTTAAAATGGGAAAGCTGTGAGTTCCAATGTTAGCTCTTGGGGCAGCCCCGGTGGCGCAGCGGTTTAGCGCCGCCTGCAGCCCAGGGCGTGATCCTGGAGACCCTGGATCGAATCCCAATGTTAGCTCTTCTGTTTACTAGTCACAAGGTCTTGGGCCAGTTATCTATCTGCCTCAGTTGACTCATGTAAAAGTAAATTATCATATCTATCTGATAGAATTTTAAGGATTAAAATGTTCGTGAGATGAAGTACATAGTGCTTGGCACATAGCGAGTGGGCAAAACATTGTAGCTAGTACCTAGTATTAGTTACTAAAATAAATGTTTTTGACTTGTCTCATTTCTTTGATCTTTCCTATAAAACCTTGAGGAAGGGTTGCCTAAAATTGTTCTCCTCCCGTACTCATCTTCCTCTTCATTTCAACTGCACTTGATTCATGTGCCTTCCTTGAAATGATACTTCCTTCTCCTGGCTACCAGAACACACTTTCTTTTTTTTTTTAATAATAAATTTATTTTTTATTGGTGTTCAATTTGCCAACATACAGAATAACACCCAGTGCTCATCCCGTCAAGTGCCCCCCTCAGTGCCCGTCACCCATTCACCCCCACCCCCAGCCCTCCTCCCCTTCCACCACCCCTAGTTCGTTTCCCAGAGTTAGGAGTCTTTATGCAGAACACACTTTCTTGAACGAACCCCCTCCCCTCCTTGTTCGTTGGTTGCTCCTTTGCTGGATTTTCCTCCTCCACATTTCTGGGTGTTCCTAAGTGTGGTCATGGCCCCCTTTTCCTCCCTCCATGATCTCTCCATGTGACAGTCAGCCCCCAAGACTTTATTGACCTTTGGTTTGCTGATGACCCTCACATTCACCATTCTAACCCCAATCTCTCCCCTGAACTCCAGTCATGGATGCAGTTTCTTGCTTGATGTCCACTGGTATGCCTGCTTTCCTCTGTCTACATGCAACCGTCTGCATACAGCCATCATTCTTCTCACTTCAGCTATTGTAATAGCTGGTTAATTGGTATCTCCATTTCAACTCTGGCCACTCCCCACTCTACCTCTCATGCATTTTCCATACAGCAGCCAGAACGATTTTCTTTTTAAAATGCAATCCAGGACATGTTCCTTGCCTGCTTACAATCCTTTAATGCCTCCCCAAAACTCTGATGATAAAGTCCAAACTCTACAAGACCTAAACGGCTAGTCCTACTTGCTGGGCCACTGCCTTTCCCTCAAGACTTTATACCACTCTCCTGCCTCAGTACCCTCTCGCCACTATATTCTTCTCTTCTCCTCAAATAGGCCCAGTGTAGAACCACTGTGTTTGCCTTTTCCAGTTTCTAGAATGTTCTTTCAATGGCTGGCTTCTTGTCATTTATTTCATTCAGTCTCCAGCTCAAATGTCACTTAAAAAAAAAAAAAAGATTTGATTTATTTATTCATGAGAGACAAAGAGAGAGAGGCAGAGACATAGGTAGAGGGAGAAGCAGGTTCCCGGTGGGAAGCCTGATGTAGGACTTGATTCCAGTACCCCAGGATCACAACCTGAGCCAAAGGCAGACACTCAACCACTGAGCCACCCAGGCATCTCATCAAATGTTGCTTTATCAGAGGGACTTTTTCAAAGGAACCCCATAGCCACTGTCTATCACTTTATTCTGCTTCATATTTTTCACAGCATTTATTACTCTCTAGAATCATATAATCTGTTACGCTCATCAGAATGTAAACTGCCTTAGAGCTGAAATTATGTCTTTCTTATCACTAGTCTGTTTCATCTGAAGTAGCGGTTGGTACTTAGTAGGTGCTCAAAAGTTTTTATTGAATGCATAAAGGAATGAGTAAAAATAGCATTTAACCAACACTGAATAGCACCTGATATTCTGTGGGGTCTGTTCCCTTTCATCCCCTAGTGTCATCCCCATGATAACCTGTGAGGTAGGTATTATCGTTATGTTCATTTACAGGTCAACTAAGCAATTTTGTGCCCTTTTACCTCCACAACTAAAAGAAAATAGAATCCCATTTTTTTATGCCTCCGAAGAAGAGAGTCAAGAAACTCTAGTAAAATTATTTAATAGGCTGAGCTAACCATCTGTGAACTTTTGCTTTTTGTTCTTAACCAAATGTTAGAAATTGAGCTACATGTGTTTCTATCCTAAACACTACAAACCATTCAAAGAAAATGCTCTCTATTATTCCTGGGTCCAGATGCAAGAGGTCCATGGTAGTCAATGCTCTGTAATTAAATGAGATTTCAGGCTGCGCTTCTAATCCCCTGAGACACAGAATGTGCAGCTGGACTAATAACTCAGCCTATTATATGGAAAGCCAGCCAGGCCCTTATTTCTTTATGTATGCACACACATACACACACACTCACACATGTACATTCACATTTATATTTTTAAAGCCAACAACAATCTAAACACAAGGTTCTCATTCTGTCTTTAAATATGGGAAATAATATTAGATTAAGTTAATGTAATCACTAACATCATGTTCTATAAATTGAAAACTAATGCAGCTTTGTTCCCCAACCCCCAGACTGCCTGAGAAATCAGAATTTCCAGAATACCCAGACCCACACTTTTCAATGATAAAATATATGTACCCCACTTGGAGTAAGGTGCATAATTTAATATTTTATTGTGTTTGATTTATAGGCCTCCTCCATCCTTATTAAATCTAAGTTTTCACAATTGAGGAAAGGCCTTAAAGAAAACATATTCTGTGGTTAAAGATGTATCCCACATGTGCCAGGCTAGTAATTTAAAAAGCCGGTAACTCCTATCTGGGCTCTCAGAGCACTGTGGAAAGTTGCTGATTGCAGAGCGCAGGTTAGCAGTGCAGAAGCAAAAAGGGGCAGTGTTCAGATTCTAGGCTGAGAGCAATGCTTATTTCTTGGAGATCTGCTGTTACATCAAAATCCACTCCAAGACAAAATCTGGTATGCAAAGCTTTGAAAAATTACATCAAAATTTGGCGTTTGTCTTTTTTTTTTTTAAAGGAAATATTAAGAGGGTAGGGAGAGTGATTTGTTTCTGACAACTTTGGCAAGGCTTTCGCTAAGTACGCTTTTAGAGCAGCAATTCCCCAGCTGACAAAGACCTGGACATGACCTCACATATCTGCAGCTTGAGAAATGTTATATGGAGCCACAGACGTTTTCAGGCAGGAATTCCTGGTCCTGATAAAGAGATCGAGGTACCTCTGACTTTTGACTGTCAGTGCTTTTTCCTGAAAGCCTGGCCTGCCCTGAGGCCTCTGGCCACTGAAAAAAATCCAAGCTACAGGACTGACATCACTGAAGAATGGAAATATCCTTTCAGCTTTCCAAACTAACAGCTAAATTTAATCCAATGCCTATGCCTCCTAACCTTGAAGATGTTTCTAAGCCCCTTGTCCCTAAGGAATTATTCCTCCATGTTTTCTTGCATGCTTGCATTTCTGTTATGGCAGTGATCATACTCTGTCCTACCTTTATTCCACACGACAGGGAACAGGAGGCTTTGATCTTAACTTTGTGTCCTCCATCTCAGCTCAAAGAGTCATCTTTGCTTCTTTCTTCTCTCACACCCATGACATTTCATCAATCATTAACTCTTACTGTTTCTCTTTTCTTGATATTTCCCGAAACCATTCACTTCTTGATATTTCAACTGCCCTGTTTGAGTCCAGGCCACCTCCAGGTCTTGCTTTTATCATAACAATGTAATTGGTTTTCCTGTCTCAAGTCTTGTCCATCCATTCCTCACTCTGCAGAGGGCTTTTTCTAAAATGCCTATTTATCTGAACATCTCATCTCCCTGCTTAAAACTGTATTTTCTCATTGCCCTAGATATAAAATCCAAACTCCTTGCCATGACTTACCATGTTCTACCAGCATATCTCCCTTCTAACTCTGGCATTTTACACTCCAGAGATACTTAACTCCTTTTAGTTTCTGCAGTGAAGACTGTTGGGCCCTTCTTTGCCTCTGAGCCTTTGCCTATGCTGTTCCTTGGTATCCTCCCTATCTCTTCACCTGGTCAATTTCTACTCAACTTGGATGCCACTTCCATCTGGACATCATCTTGACTTCCTCTTGATCCAGCTCTTCTTTCACATAATACTATGTCTTCCCCAGTATGGCATGTACACTTTATTATAATTGTGGTTTATTTTCTTTTTTGCTCATCTAAACTAGAAACTCCCCAGTGATAGAAATTGCATGTACTTTGCTCTCTTTTGTATCTTCTTCACCTAGCTCAGTGCCTGGCACATAGAAAGGCATTCTAATAGCCATCAATATTCAACTCTGTATCCTTCCATACAGCTTACTTTAGCTCCTTGCACAAAATGAATGCTCAACACCAATTTGTTTTTTTTTTTTTTCAACACCAATTTGATGAATCAGATGAAACTGGCACATTGTTCAAATGTCTACAGAAAATGCAGGTCTGTTGAGACACAGAGTACCACAGTTAGGTGGTTTAGGAACTATTAAAAGGTTATTTACTGAAAAATGGGTTTTTGCTGAAAAATGACTAGCTGAACAATGACATTTGACCACTAAGATGATCAGAATAACCAGACCCTGATATGATTGTCATAATCATTTGGCAGATGTTTATGTTTGATTTTTACTGTCTGTGTGGCAATTCCAACTACTACCTGGGAATTGGCTGTTATAGGGGTTGGTAGAAATTAAAACTGCCCATAATACTGATTATAATAATAACTAGTAATCGACATTTATCACTTTTTACATGCATCAACTCATTTAATCCTTACAATAATGCTGTGAAGTAGATATTGTTCTTATTCTACTTGACAGATGAGGTAATTAAGACTGAGAAAGCTTCAATAACCTGTTTAATGTCACATGACTGAAGAGTAGTAGAAATGGATTGTGAACCTCCCAAGTCTGACTTTGGATTCCATGCTTCTAAATACCATGCTGTATTGCCACTACTCTTTGCTACGATAACTAACTAGGGACATAGGTTTGGGGATGGATGAATTTATGGGCTATGTAAAAGCCTTAGGAGCCTTTTGTGTGAGCAGCATGCATAATGCTTAGGAAACGAGGTCAACCTCTTGTCATACCTGCTGGACTTGATTTTATTAAAGCTTTGCAAGCAAGTCATAAGAGAAATGGGAGTGATTTGGAAATAAATTACTTCCATTATGCTGCAAGATCTCCCATATACTGTGGCTTTTAAGAATTATTCACAGATGTATGTTTACAGTTAAAAAATCAACTATACTGTGCTCAATTATATGGGGGGAAAACTCTAGTAAACAATTTTTAATTGGATTGAAATTAAGATAAATTTAGGATAATGAAAGAAAATGTCTTAACGGCAAGATTTATAGACTGTGTGCAAAACTCCCATTGGAAGTAAAGGGAGCCTAGTATTTTGAAATGCAAAATTCACATGAACATGAGGCAAAAGATTATGTGTACAGCCTATTTCTATGTAGCTATGAAATTCTTATGAAACAACTTGGGGTATATGAGGGTTATTTAATTGTCAGATATGAGCGCTCACTGTGTACAAAATCCTATGCTAGGTACTATGGGATATATAAAATTCTCTGAAATCTAGTTACACATTTCAAATAAGTTCTACTTAGTTTTAAGACTTCTCTGTTAATTTTAGCCATTCTCACTGGTATAAATAAAGTGGTATCTCATCGAGGGTGCGAAGAAAGGGAAACCATCTTGCATTGTTGATGGGAATGCAAGCTGGTGCAGCCACTGTGGAAAACAGTATAGAGGTTCCTCAAGAAGTTAAAAATAGAACTACTCTATAACCCAGGAATTGCACTATTGGGTATCTATCTCCAAAGATACAGATGTAGTGAAACGACAGGACACCTGCACTCCAGTGTTCATAGCAGCAATGTCCATAATAGCCAAACTGTGGAAGGAGCCACAATGTCCTTCAACAGATGAATGGATAAAGAAGATGTGAGATATATATAATATATATATAGCTCAGCCATCAGAAATGATGAATATCTACTATTTACATCGATGTGGATGGAACTGAAGGGTATTATACTGAGTGAAATTAGTCAATCGGAGAAAGACAATCATATATGGTTTCACTCATATGTGGTATATAAGAAATAGTGAAAGGGACCATAAAGGAAAGGAGGGGAACTGAGTGAAGAAAAATTAGAGAGGAAGTCAAACCATGAGAGACTTCTAACTCTGGGAAACAAAGGGTTGCAGAAGGGGAGGTGGGTGGAGAAATGAGGTAACTGGGTGATGGGCACATGATGAGATAAGCACTGGATATTATACTATATATTGGCCAAATGAATTTAAATAAAATAAAATTTTAAAAAAGATTTCTTTGTTAAAGGGACTATATGGAGTAGATGTAAAATGTTCATAAAGTGAGAAAACTAAGTTAAATGTTCTTTTGGAAAGGATGCTGCATTTGGTAAAAGAAGAAATAAGATCCCAGAAGCTATGCATCCTGAAATAAGAGAAAACCATATAGGAGTTATTTTTCTACTCCTCTAATTCTAGGGTTTAAATGCGATAAAATATATATGGGACATATATGGAATATCCCATATTAAGCCTTAAAAAATAAGTTCTCTGGGATGCCTGGGTGGCTCAGTGGTTGAGCATCTACCTTTGGCTCAGGTCGTGATCCCTGGGTCCTAGAATCGAGTCCTGCATAAGGCTCACCACAAGGAGCCTGCTTCTATCTCTGCCTCTCTCTATGTGTCTCTCATGAATAAATAAATAAAATCTTTTTTTTTTAAATAAAATCTTTTAAAAAATTGGTTCTTTGGAAATATAGCAATATGCTATGAGTTTTGAAGAATAGCACTAGAACCTAACTTTAAAATTAATAAGTGACTTGGGACAAACCATGGTATATTCTAAACACTTGCTATTAAAAGTGTGATCTGTGGATTAGGAGCATCAGCATCACTTGAGAGCTTCTTAGATATAGGATCTCAGGCCCACTCCAGACCTACTGAATCAGAATCTGCATTTTAACAAGACCCAAGGCAAATTTCTATGCACATTAACATTTGGAAGCATTGATTAAATAATAAATCTGTGACACAGGAGATTCTGCATCTTTGTTCTTTTGCAATAATCATGTGCTATATGATTATATGATATCTTCTTTTGTCTCTACTTCCCTCCCCAAACCATCTTCTCCAGATGAACCAATTTTTCTTACCATGTCCTAACCAAAACTTAAGCTTTTATGTCTATATTACTTTCCATAAGAACTGCTCTTTACCCAGAGGTCTTCCCTTTTCCTTTCTGCCTAAGCCATATGGAACTATTTGCATTTCCTGAATATGCTTGTGTTCTTCCATGCTTTCTGCCCTAGTTCCCTCATCCTCATTTGGTCCCACGAGGCCCTTAGGACTCCCTGAAGACCTGTGTTCCCTTCTCACTCCATTCCAATTCTTTGTCCACTTTACTCCCTTTTCACAGGAATTGATGTATTTTAATATTATAGCTCTAATCACATTGCAATATAATTGTTAACGTGTTCTCTTTCAGTACACTATGACCATCTCAAGGGAAAAAACTTTTAGCCGCTTTTGTAACCTGAGCGCTTATAAAATGTCTATTGAATGAAAGTTTTATTTGCAAGCTGAAAATTATGTTTGCCTGTTTAGTCAAACTCTAGTCAATAAACTGTTAAGAAGAAAATATTGCCAACAACATGTGCTCTCTCTCTCTCTCTCTCTCTCTCTCACACACACACACCATTTCATCCTAATTTATTGATTTGCAACAAGTGATACAATTTCAGCAGAGAAAGCACCTGACCAATGTAAGATGGTCTCACATTTCACAGGTTGAGATGAGCCTGTAATGCATCAGGAGGAGGACAACATGGGTAATTTTAAGATCCATGGCAAGGGTATGTTTTATAATCCTAAATCAAGTTGAATCTCTTTTTGTATTGTAATTTCTCCATCTGTAATCTGATTGCCACACATTTCTGCTGGCAATGATTAAAAAGAAAATAATTTTAAGTGCTTGGCTATGCTGGCAAACCATAAAGCAAATTCATGAAGGAAAATCAAAGTCTAGAGAGGTGAAGGATTTAGGTAGCTGCTAGGGAGGCTAGAACTTAGTTTTCCAAGGGCTGTAATGAGGAACAAGGGATAAAGTCGAGAGCACACCTAAGGCAGAAGGTGTGATCAGATACCAACTGTATAAAGCCTGGACCCCTTAAAATTGGGTAAGGAGTGGAGAAAACATTCCTTAGAAGAAGAAAGTGAGCAAACTTGCTTATCTTTCTCTCTGTTCTAGGTAGAGGTCATAAGAGATATCTTCTAAATGTTCATAACCAGAAGCCTGCCCTCAAGTGGGTTTGGGGATATTTGTATTGTTCTAGATGCTAATTTAGTTTAAAATGGTCTACATGTGGGAGGCCTCTAAGGACCCTGAAGAAGTCAGTGTGAACTACGAAGAAACTCCCCTTATATTAGGCCTCAAAGATTACCATTCTAAGAAGTAAGAGCTCACATGCAAGACTAAAAAATACATGAGGAAATAAGTCAGTATTAGAAAGTTAGCAGAAACAACAAAGACTACAGATATTAAAATTGCCACATATTTTACTGTGCTTTTTCACACAGTAAAACAGCTGTAAAATAACTATGTGGAATACATTTTAAATACATGAAAGAGACTATGAAAAATATGACCCAAAACACCGGATACTATAAAAAGTACCAAGCCAATTATAAAAAGAACCAAATGAAATTTCTAGAACCTAAGGTTACAGTAATTGAATTAGATACAGAGTAGAATAAACACTGTTAGGAAAGGAAATAAAGGTAAAGATATTAAATAAAAACTCCAGCTGAAAAGACTTTTATTATACATCTTAGAGGTTAAAAAACATCAAAAATATGGGCACTGAGCAAAAGGTTTTGACATATATCTACTGGGTGTTTCAGATGGAGAATGGAGAAGAGGCAATATCTAAAGTGACAACATCTGAGAATCTTCCAGAATTGTGGACTAACAAGTCACATAAAATGCAGAGTTTACATAAGCACCAAGCAGTATAAATAAAAAGATCTACTTTTTGATGTATTTTAGTGGAACGACAGAAAATCAAAGGCAAAGAGAAGATCTTAAAAGCAAAGAGAACTAACTCAAAGCATTTGCACAATGTAATTGTGGAATATAGACTTGAGCAGGACCACCTTGGTTCAAATCTAGGCTCTATAGCTAATAAGCTAATTTGCCTCAATTTCCTCATCTATAAAAAGATGCGACATACTTCACAGTAAAGATAGGAGAATTAAATGACAGTGTACATAAATACAGCTGAAAATTGTCTATGGCACATTGTAATACTATAATCTATAGCTTTTATTTGTTATTCTTATTATTTCTGTACTTACACAGAAGGGGCTTTTTAAGAACAACAATAAAGTCAGAGGAGAATGGAATATTGTCCACAAATTTCTGAAAGAAAATAATTATATATCCAATAAAATCAGCTCTCATAAAAGAAAGTAAAATTACCTTTTAAGAAGAAAGTCAAAATTATCATTTAAGAAAATAACTGTGTTACCAGTAAAATTATCTTTCATAAACAAGGTGGAAGTAAAATCAGTTTAAGATGGAAAAAAATTACCATCAATATCTTACTAAAGAAACTTCTAGAAAAGATACGTCAGGAAGAAAAAATATGATCCCATGAAGAAAGCCTAAAATGTAAGAAGACATGATAAGCAAATGCAAACATGTCAGCATATCTAAATAAATATCAACTATATAAAATGGTAATAAATGTTTAACCTATAGAGCTAAAGAAATAAGATAATAAACAGCAATTGCATATTATTTGCCTGTGAGGTGGTGGGAATCAGGAATGGAAGCATTATAAGGATCTAGTATTCTGAAAGAAAGATATTAGTTAAATTTGACTTTAGTTATTCATGTTAATATTTTTTGAATTACTAAAATAATATAACTAGAATGTATAGTTTTTACAGTAATAGAGAACATAAAATGTAAAAAAATTTAAATTCAGACAGAAAAGGAGAGAACAACATCAGAAAAAAGACAAACCCAAATGATAAGATAAAACAAATGAGAAGATGGTCTAAACACACTACAGTTCAAAATAAGTGTAAATAAGTTAGACTCTCCTATTACACTGAATTTAAAAATAAAACCCAGTTCGGTAATGCATTCCCAAAAGCACACCTAAAACATAGAGACGTTTCACCAAAAACATTGAAAGTTAAAGGATAAAAAAAGATACGCCAGGCAAATACCACTTAAGAGAAAGATGGTGTAATTATATTAATATTAAACATCATAGAATTTAAGTATTAAAAAAGGTATTATTGGAGGTAGTTGTATATCATGATCACTGATGCAATTCATTAGGAAGTTCTACCCACCTGAGGTATATCTAAACCTGGAAATATAAATGCATTTTGTTGAAAAGAAATTTTTATGAAATGAAAAGGAGAAATTGTTAAATTCACCACTACAGTAAGTGATTTAATACATACAACTATTTCAGCAACTGACAGATCAAAAGATAAAAAAAAAAAAAAACACACTAAGTGTGGAGAAGAACTGAACAACACAATGGACACATTTAATAGAATGAATTTATGTAAAATACTGTGATCTGCAATCAGCAAATAAACGTTCTTTCCAGACACATAGAAAATGTATGAAAAGTGACCGTGAGGTGAGCTGGGACAGGAAGGACCAGTATCAGACATTCTATACCCTTTGATCATGGTACAATTAGGTTAGAAATCGGCATAAGAAAGACAACTTAAAGTGCAAACTTGTAAGTCAAAAAACAATTCATATGTATCAGAGAATTAATATAATGGAAACTGTTTAGTAGCTACTCAGAACTGAATCATTTAAAATACTAAATCAAACCTTGTGGAAAACTGTGCTTAGAGAGAAATGTATTCCCTAAGTGCTCATATTGACAAAAGCTCAAGATTCATGAACTAATCATCAAATAGGAAAAGTTAAAAGTGAAATATAAAAGAAAATAGATGGAAGGAAGTAATACAGGGTGAAAATTAAGAAAATAGAACACAAAAATCAAATGTCAAGTTTGCTTCCCTGAAGAAACTCAGAAAATAGATTAAAAAAGACAAATACCTGTGTCTGGCTTCATCAAAAAAAAAAAAAAAGGAGACAGATCAATGATATAAGGAATGAAAAAGGGAACAGGCTGGAGACAGGGTTGGGGGCGGGGCTGGGAGAAAGCCACATAAAGCCTTAGATGCACTGCATTCTAGCAACATGACCTTGGACCAGTCTCCTGACACAGTGTCTCATCAGGAAAATGACAGACGGTGAAGACTAATGAAGTAGAAAAGTACTTCGCAAAATAAAAATTAGCTCTACATCTTTGCTTATTGTATCGTTAGTATCAGAAAGCAATACACTGGGAAACTCTTGGTTTTGGGTATATTTAGTGTGTTAAGAACAGAAATGTGGTTGATCTGGGAAAGAAGGACATTTCATAGCAGGAGGAGGGCAAATATGTGAGCAAAAGCATAGAAAAGGATGCACAGGGCCAGAGCAAAGTGGAGAAATTGCAGGCGGAAAAATCACAGTGTAGAATGAATCTTATAACATCAAAAACTGAGGACATTCACAGACAGGTAGTTTCATTTATCAGTTAATCCTGACTGAGAAAATGCATAATCAAAAATGGGCTTGTTGACACCTTATCTTTATAGTCCCCTTCTTCCCCCTAGTATACTCCCCAAACATACTTGTGATGGCCTCCTGTACTGGGGACTGCTGCTCCAGAAGGATTAGATTAAAACAATAACACGAGTTAGAGGATCCAGCCAGACCATAATTCCATATTAAAATTTAGGATGCTAAATTAATAGATTCAATGAGCTGGGGATAGAGAGGTTGTTGAAGCCTCCGCTTTCCCCCTTTGAACTTAACTACATTTTAACTAGTCCACGTAGATGAGAATGACTCTTCTAAAGAAATCTAAAGGATCCCAACCATATTGTGATTATTCACATTACTGTGTTTTAATTGCTTCGGCACATAGCTAGCTCTAAATAGATACTTGTTAAATAGGTGCAGGCGTGAAGAATTTTAACAATGATGGTACCAAAACCCAGATATTTTATGAATATAGGTATATGGTGCATCAGGGTCGAATATGATAGGCTTTCTCAAGTGTGTGAGTCTTCATGACGTACGAGCAGCATTCAGTTCTTAGCCCAGTACTCCTGTCCTCTTCCTTAATTTAATGCCAGTTTCTCAGATCAAATTCTGATGAGAATCCCCTCAGATTTTACTGACAGCTTACATACAATCTGGAATCCTGAGGAGTCTAGAAAATCCATCATTTCTCTCAAGGGAATACATTCCCCAGCAGCATGGTCCCAGAAGAAGACACGAATCCATGGGCCCACACCTGGTTTCAGCAGTGAACCTGCTGCCCAGCTAAATGAAGAAGGAGGGGTGGCTTCATCTTGGGGCTTCCCTGTTTAGTAGTCTTCCCCACCCAGACCACACAATATCCTCTGAGGGCCACTTCTCCCTCTGACTACTGGGACCAGAGACACAAACGCATCCCAGGCCAGGCTGTTTAGTAGGCCTGCATCATTATGTAGTCCTGGGAGCCCTCAGACAGCTGGAGCCTGGTGTTTGGGGGATGGCCGGGAGCTTTGCCCCCGCTGGTCCTGGCAGCCTTTATGGCTGGAGATTGCAGTGCAATGCAAAGGGAGCCATTTGACAGTGTTTGCACCTTATCATTTCTAAAGAATCTCTGCTCTTGAGACAATCGGTACTCTCTTAGCTGTCTGTCAAGTTTAGGCGCTTTTTATATGAAACATATCAGAATGTTGGGGCTGAGCGAAGCAACTGAAGGAAGCTTACCACAAGAGACATTATTTGCAAGGCTCAATTTCCCCCAGGTTCCTATCTTTCTGCTAATCTTTCTTATCATGTCAGTTTGGGGAAATAATTGGCCCTCTCCCAGTGGATCTGGCTCCTAACATACTTTACAATCCTGGTCCGGAGCTGCGGGGAAGTCTCTGTTTTGGTGAAACCACTGTTTCAGGGTGAATCGGTCACTTCCTCCAGGCCACCTTCTTCTTGTTCTGCCACAAGCCAGGGATATTCCCATTTGGGGACAATCCATCATGGCTTTAATCTATATTTTGTATAGCATGGGAGAGTGAAGGAACACTTCATCAACCACAGACCCAAGGGGGTTGTTGCTTCTGGCACCTTGGATGGGATTTCATAGAAACTGGTAAAAAAATGTATTATATCCTCCTATCTTGACAAATATACTCTCAAAATGACGAAACCCAAAGCATATGTATAAATCTATGCTTTTAATGTGTCTGAGGTCTGGCAAAAGATAGTCTATCACATTTACTTATTATTGTACATATTCAGATCATCAGTCAATGGGCTGGTGATAGTTGAAGGAGTGATAAAGACTTTCGGAACTTCTGGATTAATGTATTTGTTCCATAAAATTAATTTTCTTGCTTTTATTTCAGCAAAATCATTAAATTTTATTGTATTCAAGACAGTTTTCAACTCATAGAAATGGTCTAAAATATTTCAAAAATTGTACTTGTATTCAAAGTATGCAAAATTAAACATATTTATGAGAACATTGAAATTAAATATAAGGTTTATTTTATATGTTTCTAAAGAACTTATCTTTTAAAAGTTTCAAAATTATAGGGGTGTCTGGATGGCTTGGTTGGTAAGCACCTGACTATTTTGGCTCAGGTCTTGATCTCAAGGTTATGAGTTCAAGCCCTGCACTGGGGACATAAAAAAAATATATATATATATGTACATATATATTTAAAATTATCTGTTAACTTTAAAGAGTAAAATACAAATTACAATTAATAGATGCCAAAATTGTACTGAGCATACTAACATTTAAATTCAATCTTATTATTTTTATAAAAATAAAACTACTCACATTTTAAACATTCTATTGTCCATCTAATTGCCAGTATAAAGAATTGGTACTATTATACATGCATGATACATGAATGCAAACTTCAGAGTAATATGAAATGTTAAAATCACAAAATGTTCTTAAGCCACCATTTACAAATTTTATGAAATATTGTGCCAATTGAATACCATGGGAACCAGAAATTAAAACAGGAGAAGTAAAAAAAAAAAAAAAAAAAAATCTTGGCATTATTGAGAAATGGTGCTTTTTACCTTAGAGGAGGAATTCCACAAGTTTAACTTTTCTCTTAACCCAGCACTCTTTTTCCTTCCACATTCTCCAAGCATTCCAAAGCAATGTCATCATCATAACCCACAATCGATCCTTCACAGCTTTCACATCCTGTCACCTTTTCTTCCAAGGATATGGGGTGAAAGATGTGAAAATGCATTTCCCTGGGGCCTGAATAGTGTGGCCATGAAGGTGGATGTTAAGAGTTATGGGCTGTGCTGTGCCGACTCTGAGCACCAGATTCTGAGTGATAGGGGCACCCATGTGCTTTTAATAAATTTCTGTGATTGTGGTATGTGGACCACTCTAAAATACCTCTTGCCTAGGTCTAAGGGGGTTCTGTATTTATCAGCCATAATCGGACTCTCCAGGAGAAACTACTGCTAACATTTTGGAACATTTCCTTCCAGTTATTTCCCATACTTTGTTTTCATACATGAGACTATGCCTTATACATATTCTTATATCCTGCTTTGTTGATAAAACAGAAGTTATCAGTTAACATTATTAATTTCTGCATTCTTTAAATACTTTAAGCACTGTCATCGAAGTTCACACCCTCAGAGCTGGAGGAAGGATCTTATTGTTTTCATTATGGTGAGTTCAGCAGAAATTAAACCTAAGACACCAGTCAAAGCAATTAAATAAATAAAAATCCAGAAATAAATTTCAAAGCAGTGTTATTATACACAGCAGAGGGCATTTGAGACACATGAGACAGAGTTTCTTTTTCTTTTTTTTTTTTTAAAGAATAGTTTTGTTTGTTTTTTCTTCCAAGATTGTGTTTAAATCCAAATTTTTTAACATATAGTGTAGTATTGGTTTCAGTAGTAGAATTTAAGGACTTATCACTTACATATAACACTTAGTGCTTATCACAAGTGCCCTCTTTAATGCCCATCACCCATTTAAACCACCCCCCTACCTCCCCTCTAGCAACCCTCAGTTTGTTTCCTATGATTAAGAATCTCTTATGGCTTGCCTCCCTGTTTTTATTTTATTTTATTTTATTTTATTTTATTTTATTTTATTTTATTTATTTTTCCTTCTCTTCCCCTATGTTCATCTGTTTTGTTTTTAAATTCACCACGAGTGAAATCATATGGTATTTGTCCTTCTCTGACTTATTTCGCTTAGTATAATACCCTCTAGTTCCATCCACATAATTGTAAATGGCAAGATTTCATTCTTTTTGGTGGCTGAGTAATATTCTATGGTATATGTATACCAGATCTTTATCCATTCATCTGTCAATGGACATCTGATATTGAACATTTTTTCATATATCTGTTAGCATTTGTATGTCTTCTTTGGAGAAATGTCTATGTCTTCTGCCCATTTCTTAACTGGATTATTTATTGTTGGGATGTTGAGTTTGATAAGTTCTTTATGGATTTTGGATATAACCCTTTATCTGGTAAGTCATTTGCAAATATCTTCTCCCATTCTAAACATTGCCTTTTAGTTTTGTTGACTGTCTCCTTCACTGTATAGAAGCCTTTTATCTTGATGAAGTCCCAAGAGTTCATTTTTGCTTTTTGTTTCCTTGAGTTGTGTATAGTAAGAAGCTGCTATAGCTAAGGTGACACAGGTTGCTGCCTGTTTCTCTTCCAGGACTTGATGGTTTAGGTCTTTCATCCATTTTGAATTTATTTTTGTGTATGGTGTAAGAAAATGGTCCAGTTTCATTCTTTTGCAGGTCACTATCCAGTTTTCCCAGCCCCATTGTCGAAGAGATTGTCTTTTTTTCCATTGGCTATTATTTCCTGCTTTGTCAAAGATTACTTGACCTAAGAGAATCTCAGGGTTCTCTCCTAATATTGTACGTTCTATGGGATTAGACAAGTATATAATGACATGTATCCATCATCATAGTATCACCCAGTAGTTTCACTGCCCTAAAATTTCTGTCTCTGCCTATTTATCTTCCCTAATTGCCAACCCCTGGCAATCATTGAACTTTTGACTGTTCCATAATTTGGCCTTTTCTAGAATGTCATGTAGTAGGACTCATACAGTATGTAGCCTTTTCAGATTGGCTTCTTTCACTTAATAATATGCATTTAAGTTTCTTCCACATCATTTCATGGCTTGATACCTCATTTATTTTTAGTACTGGATAGTTATCCCTTGTCTGGATGTATTGCTTTGTTTATGCATTCATCTACTGAAGGACATCCTAGTTGCTTCCAAGTTTTGGAAATTGGAATAAAGCTGCTATAAACATCCTTGTGCAGGTTTTGTGTAGACATAAGTCTTCAACTCTTTTGGGTAAATACCAAAGAGCACAATTGCTGGATCATATGGTAAGAGTAAGTTTTAGTTTTATAAGAAACCGCTAATCTATCTTTCAAAGTGGCTGTACCATTTTGCCTCCCCTCCAGCAATGAATGAGAGTTTGTGTTGCTGCACGTTCTCATCAGCATTTGGTGCTGTGTTCAAGATTTCGGCTATTCTAATAGGTATGTAGTGGTATCTCATTGTTGTTTTAATTTGTGTTTTACTGATGATGTATGATGCGGAGTATCTTTTCACCCAGGTGCCCTGGCCCACGTTTTAATTGGGCTGTTAATTTTCTTATTGTTGACTTTTAAGAGTTCTTTGTACATTTTGGATAATGGTCCTTTATCAAATAAGTCTGCAAATATTTAAATACTAGTCTATGGCTAATTTATTCACTCTCTTGATACTGTCACTCACAGAGCAAAAGTTCCATCTTATCAGTTCTTTCTTTTGTGCATTGTACCTTTGGTGTTACATGTAAAAAGTCATCACCAAACCTTAGGTCATCTAGATTTTCTCATACGTTATCTTCTAGGAATTGTATATTTTTGTGTTTTATGTTTAGGTCTGTGATACATTTTGAATTAGTTTTTGTGAAGGGTGTAAGGTCTTTGTCTAGATTCATTTTCTTGCACGTGGATGTGTAGTAGTTCCACCTCCACTTGTCGGAAAGACTATCTTTGCTCCATTGTATTGCTTTTGGTCCTTTGTCAAAGATCAGTTGAGCCATAATCTGCTCTTATTTTTATTAAGACTGACAAAAAGCATGTATTAAGTGCCTGACTACATAGAGCATTATCCTGGGTACCGCCAAAAAGTTGGTTAGGCTTGTGCCCTATGCCATGTTCAGCTCATACAAACTTTGAGGTCCTCCAAGTACAAAGGAAAAGAAATATTCTGCTATTATTGGGCATATGTCACCAAATTATTCCCAAGGCAAGATCATTGCTTGCTTAAATCTAAGCATAATATTTTAAATATTTTATTTATTTATTCATAGACACACACACAGAGAGAGAGAGAGAGAGAGAGAGAGAGAGAGGCAGAGACACAGGCAGAGGAAGAAGCAGGCTCCATGCAGGGAGCCCAGTGTGGGACTCGATCTCGGGTCCCCAAGACCACACCCCAGGCCGCAGGCGGCGCCTAACTGCTGCATCACCGGGACTGCCCAAATCTAGGCATAATTAAAAAAAAATGGAATGACTGGTGTTAACCAATTACCCACTGTATTATATAATTGCTATTATAACAAATCACCACACACTAGTGGCTTAATGCAATGCAAATTTATTCTCTTAAAGTTCTGGACACCAGAAATTTATTTTTAATTTCTTTATTTTTAAAAATTCTTAGAATTTTTTTCTTTTTCTTAATTTAAATCCAATTAATTAACATATAGTATATACAGTTTCAGAGGTAGAGTTCAGTGATTCATCAGCTGTATATAACACCCAGTGCTCATTCCACCACATGCTCTCCTTAATGCCCGTGACCCAGTTACACTATCTCCCACCCTTCTCCCCTCCAGCAACCCTTTGTTTGTTTCCTGTTATTAAGAGTCTCTTACTGTTTGTTTCCTGTTATTAAGAGTCTCTTATTGTTTCCCTCTCTGATTTCATCTTGTTTTAATTTTTCCCTCTCTTACCCTATATCCTATGTTTTGTTTCTTAAATTCCACATATGAGCAAGATCATATGATAATTGTCTTTCTCTGATTGCCTTATTTCACTTTGCATAATACCTTCTAGTTCCATCCACGTCAATATAAATGGCAAGGTCTCATTTTTCTGATGGCTGAGTAGTATTCCATTATATATATATAATATATATATTATTATATAATAATATATAATAATATATATATATAATCTTTATATCCATTCATCTTTTGATAATAATGGGCTCTTTTCATACTTTGGTTATTCTGGGCATTGTTGCTATGAACACTGTGATACAGTTGCCCCTTTGGATCGCTACATTTGTATCTTTGGGGTAGATACTTAGTAGTGCAATTGCTGGGTCATGGGGTAGCTCTATTTTCAACTTCTTGAGGAAGCTCCATACTGTTTTCCAGAGTGGCTGTACCAGCTTGCATTCCCCCCAACAGTGTAATAGGGCCTCCTTTTCTCTGCATCTTTGGCAATGTCTGTCATTTCTTGACTTGTTAATTTTAGCCATCTGACTGGTGTGAGGTGGTGTCTCATTGAGACTTTGATTTGTATTTCCCTGACGCCGAGTGATGCTGAACATTTCTTCATGTGGACATCAGAAATTTAAAATAAAGCTGTGAGCAGGGCTGCATTCCTCCTCAAGGCTTCAGGGGAGAAATTGTTTCCTTGCTTTTTTCGGCTTCTAGAGGTTCCTTTAGTGCATCAGTCCAACCTCTGATGTCTTTACAGCTCCTCCTACTCACTCTGACTCTCCCTGTTATAAACATCTGTCTGATGGTGTGAGGGGTGGCAGATGCCAGGCAGTCCAGCTTCACAAAGGTTGTCATGTGCTGCATCCCACGGGCACCCAGCCTGTGCACTACCTCCCACCATGATGCCAAAGAGGAAGGTCAGCTCCATCAATGGGTGGTGAAGGAGAAGCCCAAGAGGAGACCAGCAAAGTTGTCAGCGAAACCCACTCCTGCAAAAGTGGAAATATAGCGCCCCCTCAAAAAAGGGCAGCAGGAAAGGATAAATCTTCTGACAAAAGAGTGCAAGCAAAAAGGAAAAGCAAAGCAAAGGGAAAAGAGAAGGAAGTGGCCAACCAAGAAACTAAAGATTTACTCCTCTCCATACCCTTAACTTAATCACATCTGCAAAATCTTTCTTACCACGCGAAGTAGCATAGTTTCTGGGGATTAGGACATGAATATTTTCAGGGGACATTATCCAGCTTACCACACCCACCAAAGTTTTTCAGGTGATAAACTGCATAACATTTTACGCTAAATATATCATTATACGTGAACCAGGGAAGCAAAAAAGGAAAATATCAGATGGAAAGGTCACAGTTGAGAATATAATATTGTTTGTCTCTAGTTTCAGATTCTATTGTCAAGGACTTGAAGAGTTCGCTATTTTTTACGTTTTTGCCTTCTGGAGCTGTCATCTCCTTGTTCCAGAACCACATTTATTCAGCAGTGGCTGTGGAGTTGGACATCTCCAAGTATATCTGCCGCTTTGTGCAGACCTGATGCTTACTGTCATGGTCTCAGAGTCTTCTGGGCTTGGCCAGCTAGCTTTCTCATGCTGGCCCTTTTCCCTTATATTGCCATTGCCCTCCCTTTTCATCCTTACATAGCAGGCACTGCACAAATACCAAGATCCCATGAGAGAAGCTAAAAGCATTATCCCACACTTTTGAGGCTGACAAGAGGAGAGGAGGCAAACACCTGACTTCTACCTTGACCTCTGTTATATCACCAGATTTTAAGCTGCTATCATTGAGTGATGGGGGCGGGGAACCAGAAGCAACATAAAGAGGAGGGGGCTACTTTCTGCTCAGTAGATCGAAGACCCCTCTCCCTTACCTTCAGACTGCTTATTTATCATTCCAAACCCTGGTCACCAGCTATTCAGGCTAGATGTCACTTATTTTTGCCTTTAGTGCAAAATAAGACTGAAGCTAGTCTTTAGGCTCTGGAATAGAAAATTACGGATGAGGCAACTTGCAAATCTAAGTTTCCTTGGGATGGGTATATAAATGCTGGAAGAGTCCCCCCCCCCCCCCCCCCCGCCAAAAAAAAGGGCAGATTTTCTAGTTACTTGAGTTAGACTGGTCCACACATTAAACATCCCATTAAAGAGTTCTTCTCCAGTACCCCTTGAAAAGCACCGAATTCAAGGCTGCTTTCTGCTCCTGGGACCCTATTCCTATCATTCAACCAGAATTTAGCCAAGATGCCAGAAAGTTCTGTTAACATGTGCATGTGACTATTTGAGAGAACCTTGGAGCTGCAAGACTGGGAGCTAGATAAAAATAACCTGCATATGGCCAACCCATTCCAGCTTCTAGGGCCCAGGTAAGGGTGAGGCAGATGAGGACTGTGAGGTGCTTGCTTTGGGCACAAAATTTAATCAAGTAATCAAGAAAATAATATTTTGATGGAGTATTTTTTAGAAATGAAAATACAAAAAAAAATCCCCAGAATGTTTATGTGTAGCTGTGTTAATTGTTGATCACTGTAGGCAATGGAAGCTGGGGTCTCCAGCTATTTTTGGTCCAGATAAAATCTTAATGTAGGATTTAGGTGGCTATATACCCTATCCCCTAATAGCAACATTATAAGGAAAGCTCTCAAATTTGAAAGTTGGTCTTCAAAAATGGAAGTTGGAAGATGGATTGGAACTTGGAAGATGCCTCCAAGCAATGCCGGGCACTGAGGTTCTCAGGTACATTGTCTTAGCGCCACCCAAGGCAATATACACTCTTCCCTTACTTTCTCAAATATCCCTGCCTATTGCTTTTCTCCATTCCTGTTTGTTGATTATCTTCCACTGCTTCATAGCCTCCCTTATCAACCAGAGCAGTGGTTCTCAAACATTAGTCGCATCACAATCACCTGGAGAGCTTGATAAACTACAAATTGCTGGGCCCCACCCCCAGCACAGACCTGATGCTAAGAAATTAATAATTTCTTTCTTTCTTTCTTTCTTTCTTTCTTTCTTTCTTTCTTTCTTTCTTTCTTCCTTCCTTCCTTCCTTCCTTTCTTCTTTCTTTCTCTTTCTTTCTTTCTTTCTTTCTTTCTTTCTTTCTTTCTTTCTTTCTTTCTTTCTTTCTTTCTAGATTTATTTGTTTATTTGAGAGAGAGAGAGATTGAGGGGCAGAGGGAGAGGGAGTCTTTTTAGCAGACTCTACATTGAGCGTGGCCTGATGCAAGGCTTGATCTCACCACCCTGAGATCACAGCCTGAGCCAAAACCAAGAGTCAGGAGCTTAACCAACCATGCCCTCCAAATGTCCTTCAACCCCTAGAATTTCTGATTCATTAGGGCTGTCTGGGGCCTGAGAATTTTCATTTCTATTAAGTTCTGAGCTGCTGTTGCTGTTGCTCTGGGGACTTTGAAAATTACCAAGCTACATTGATGGTCTCAACCATAGAATGACCTGGAAGCTCTTATAAAAATACTGACACCCAAGTCCGCCACAGGCCAATTAAATCAGACTTTTTTGGAGATAGGACATATAATAGGTTCCTAGAATGGCTGTAACAAATTACCACAAACTAGGTGGCTTAAAACAAAAGAAATTTATTCTCTTGCAGTTCTGGAGGCTAGGAGTCCTAAGCAAGGTGTTGGCAAGGACCTGATCCCTCAAAGGATTCAGGGATAGAGCTTCTAGCTTATTGTTGTTGGCAGAGATCCTTGGCATTCCTTGCTCTATGCCTTCTCCCTTCACATGGCCTTCTCTCCCGTGTGTCTCTATGTATCTACGTCTGTGTGTCCTCTTCTCTTCTTATAAGAACACAAATGATTGAATTTAGGGTCCACCCTAATCTAGTATGACCCATCTTAAATTACAACATTTTTTTTTTTTTTTTTTTTTTTTAGCAGGCTCCACACTCAGCGCAGAGCCTAACTTGGGGCTTAAACTCATTACCGTGAGATCAAGACCTGAGCTGACATCAAGGGTTTGACACTTAACTGTGTGAGCCATCCAGGCGCCCCTGAACTTACATCTTAACTGTATCAGCAAAGACTCCTTCAAGTAAGGTCACATTTTGATATTCTCAATGGACATGAATTTAGGGAGAGGCTGGAGTCCCATTCAACCCACTACAGGGCCCTCACTTAATTCAAGATCCCTGAGGGCAAGATCCATATATTCTCCAATTTCCAAAAGAAGGTCTAGCACAGAGTATGATGCCAAAAAAAGAAAAAGTTCTTGAATGGATGAGCCTGGGTGTTCTCTTCTCCCTCTAATTCACAGTCATCACAACATAACAGATAGAATACGCTCCTAATTTATCTTAAAAGCTTGTTAAAACTAACTGCAGATTTCAAAGACTTTAAAGTGTTTATCTGTATGACTAATTCAGCTCTAAATTAAAGACTTTTTCCTTAAGCAACAGAAGATACTGAAAATACTTCTTTGTAAAAGACCGGTATGCTGTTCCTCAGGGCATTTTATAGGAAACATACCTATAAGAAGCCCAGATTACACAATGCTGAAAGCTTTTAATGATAAGAAACAATGTTTTTGAACTTCCCATTATAAACTAGAAATAATATTTTCACATGAAACAAAAATGCTAAATTACTAAACTGCCTCCCTAGGGCTTTGGATTTTGTACAGTAAAATTATTGTTTTCCATGAATTAAGACCACAGGGGTGTCTCTTTAGAATGCCTGTGATGCAGAGCAGGAGATGAGACACCTGTTGTCTGAGTATCAGCATAGGAGAGGCTGCAATTCACAGGCTTGGGGTGGACACTGGCTAACAACAAGCCATGAGGCCAAGAAGAATGTGGCCACATGTTGGGAGGTATGATGTGTATTCTAAGAACAGTTGGAAATCAGAGAGTGACTAAAGTTAATTTTGGATAAGATGGCATCTAAGGATCACAGGCAGAGTTGTCAAAATGGCTCTGAGTTTACATTGACTCTGTTATGCTGATATCAGGTATGGGGGCTTAATGATATTCCCTGAACCCTGCCCTGGGATGCCTTGGAGCAGCAGTGTATACAGTGGGGACATGAACTGAACTGAGAATTGGAGCCCTGGATTCTGGTCTCAGTTCTACCACAAATGATCTCTGAGGTTCTTTGCAGTTTTAAATATGTTGAGTGGAAGATACAATGTAATTAATAACATATCTAAGCTTGTGTATCCTGCTTTGTGTTACTGTGTCTGTATTATGCAGGTATCTCTGAAGAAAAAAAAAAGCTGAGACATTTGGTCACTTATTTGGATTTTCAAAAGTATTTTTCCATTAGCATATTTCTGGTTTTGACACCCTTTATGATAGAAAATTTCTCTTAAACCAGGAACATGCAGTGTTTAAAAGTTCTAAGAATATCTAAGTGCTTTTGTGACATTTATGATGTTTTAAAAGATCTTTATAGCCACACACTCAATAGTTATAATAATTTCCAATTTCTTTTTTAAGCAGTGGCAGAGACAGCTGTCCAACAGAACATTGTCTTACTTCTCTTTTGACCTATTTTCTCTGCTAATGAACTCTGAGAGAGACTGAGTCATCTGCCCATTTCAGAGCAGACTCTCTGAGCTTTCTGAGAACTTGGAAGTTCCATCTTAGTTGTCTCATCTTAATACTTTTATGTAGTTATAGAGACTTCTTTAAAGTAAAAATTAAACAGAATTAATTTTATGTGATGGATATTTCGAGGACAAGTGGCAGATGCTGCAGGGGTAGCTGCCAGGCAGAGGTAGTTTTGTATTTACTGGTTCATTTCATGTATTCTCAGTCTTTGCACTAGGGAGGGGGTGCCCTTCCCAAACAAGCATGGCATCTCTTTGCTCCCTGAGAGCCACCCTACCTCTTCTCTGAAGTTATTCTCTGTTTAGCGAGAAAGATGTACATTAATAATTCTTAGGTCTAATTATATTTAGAGTAAAAATTTAAATTGTAGAGTGATTTTTCCTTAGCTGAAAAGGAAAACAATATTTAACAATATTTATGGAAAACTTACTAAGTGCTGAAGAGCTTTCTATACATTATTTATTTTAATTTTCCTTATTGTCCCCATTCTAGGGATGAAAAAGAGGAGGCACACAGCTAGTAAGGGTCAGAGTCTAAATTTGAACCCAGGCAAATACATTCTACTTGTTTTCTGGAAACACTTCTTTCATTCATTCTGTGTGTGCACATTCTTTTCTTAGAAACTGATCTTTTTTATTGTGGTAATGTATACAAAACATAAAATTTACCATTTTAGCCATTTTGAGGGTACAGCTCAGTGGCATTAACTACATCTCCATTGTTGTGCAACATCACACTATTCATCACCAAATTTTTTCACCATTCCATCTGGAACTGTAGCCATCAAAACATAACTCTCCATTGTCTCCCCATCCAGTCTCTGGTAACCATTATTTTACTATTAGTATCTATAAGTTTGTCTGTGCTATGTACCTCATATAAGTGAATCATGCAATATTTGTCTTTTGAGGCTGGCTTATTTCACTGCCTATAATGTCTTCAAGGTTCATCCATGTTGCAGCATGCACCAGAATTTCCTTACTTTTTAAGGCTGAATAATATTCCATTATATGCCTGTACCACATTTTATCTATTATCTGTCAGTCAACATTTGGTTTGTTTCCACTTTTTGGCTCTTGTGAGTACTGCTGCCATGAATTTGGGCATACAAATATCTGTTCAGGTCCTTAGTATCCGTTCTTTTGGGTATATACCAAGAATTAGAATTTCTAGATCTTTAGAGTGTTTTTAAAAATACATTAACTGAAGCGACCTCACTCTAAATACATTTTAAAATTTTAAAAATGTATTTCCTGACCAAGTTCTCATTTCTCTAAGTGATGACACGTTCTTCTAATTTCCCAAACTTGAGATCATGATGTCATCTTGGAGTCTGCCACTCATCTCCTCCTGTATTTAGTCTGTCATATATTTTTATGCATTTCTTCAAAACGTCCACAGATTGGGTTCCTTTCATTAACATTTCATGACCTCAACCCAAGTCTGACCATGGTTGATCACTCCAACACCTGCCTAATATAGCTCCATATTTCCAGATCATCAGCCACCAACCCTCCAACATCATTGTCAAAGTGGTGCTCCAAAAAAAACCAAATTCATCATGTCACTCCCTACTCAAGATTCTACAGTGGCATTACATTCAAATATGGCATTAAGTGATTGAGCAGGCATTAACTGCTTTGTCTGCCTTTTAAATGCAGTGATTTCCTCTCATCTATGCAATATTATTTGATGCTGCATTCTTTTCTACTCTAACGGCTGTCTTCAATGTTAGTCTTACACTAAGTTCACTTTACCATTCTTTTATTTTTTTATTCTATTTATTTTTAAATATTTTATTTATTTATTCATGAGAGACACAGAGGGAGAGAGAGAAAGAGAAAAAGAGAGAGAAAGAGGCAGAGACACAGGCAGAGGGAGAAGCAGGCTCCATGCAGGGAGCCCAATGTGGGACTCGATTCCGGGTCTCCAGGACCACGCTCTGGGCCGAAGGCAGGCACCAAACCACTGAGCCACCCAGGGATCCCCCTACCACTCTTTTAAAATGAAACTTTTTTTGTTTTATATTTTATCTCAGCTGGTATAATTATACATGCTTGATCATATATTTGTTTTCTATATTATGTGAACAATAAGCTACTTAAAAGGAACAACATGTCACTTCATTTACTCTTTAAGTCTTTTTTAGTGTTGTCTGGAAGTAGAACTTCTCAGTTTTATTTATTTTTCTAAAGATTTATTTATTTATTCATGAGAGACAGAGACAGAGAGAGAGAGAGAAGCAGAAACACAGGCAGAGGGAGAAGCAGGTTCCATGCAGGGGACCTGATGTGGGACTCGATCCCGGGACTCAGGATCACCGTGGGTGGAAGGCAGGTGCTAAATCTCTGAGCCACCCAGGGATCCCAGAGCTTCTCAGTTTTAAAGCATGGGTCAGTTAAGAAAAAACAGAATTGCCTCACAGAAAATCACAAAGTTTCTACCCAAAACATTGTAAGTACTTCTAAATATATGTTGATGGTTCTGCTAGAATCTGATACTAGATCTTTGTTATTTCTCTATGCATCTATTTGTTTACAATTCATGCATTCACTCATGATTCAGTTTTTCCAAGGCCAACAAGAAATATGAATAAATTAATTTGGAATGATTAAAAAAAAAGGTTAGCTTTACAAGGCAAGATTTTCTCCAATCTATGTCATTGCTTTCCAGTCACCTAATCCCGTTGTAAAGTCATTTCCTATTGCATTTCAAAACATATATGGTCTCTATTTCCTGTCTTTATTAGTTTTTGCTTCCCCCGACCACATGCTAAGTTTCTTGGGTATAGAATCTTTGTCCTGTAATTTTGTGAAAATCCTATATTTTGCGCGGGTAAGTGCTGGCTGGTTTATGAAATAAGACAAAGTAACAGGAACACACAGATTGAAAAATGTGAAGACAGATTTGTATCAGAGCACTCAGGAAAAAAACACTTTGCACCCAGGAAGAAATCTCTCAGAGTTGTCAAATATCAGAATAGCAAGAGTGCAACTTTTTAAATAGTTCCTTATGTATTTTTGCATTGCCATGTGCAAACTGGGGCTAGTGAATTTTTACGGCAAAATATTATCCAAGTGAGTCTGTTTCTCATTTTAAATAATTCTCAAAGTTGTGAAATACTTAATAAGTGTCCCCTGTCTTCTCTGATGGGTCCAGGTGATGTCCAAGCCCTAGATACACACCAGAATAGGATATGTAAAATGTTCTTACTACTACTAAATTTAGCAGCTATTTTCAAAATGGACATTTAATCCAGTTAATAAACAAATTTTTCTCCCTGAGGAGGGCTTAAAAGGGACAGTTTTATACCTTATAACAGATTCATAAATGGATAACTTAACACTAAATTGGGAATACCAACCATTCCCGTGTAAGCAGATGTGACATCCAGATCAACCCTAGCATTTGGTATGCCCTTCCTCTTGCATTAGAATTGCAACATTGACCAATGTATGGCTGTCAGAATTGCAACACTGACCAAAGCATATTTAAGAACAAAATATGTCAAAAAAGATCAAACAAACAAGAAATAGGGAGCACATAACATTGGAAGAACATTGCAATGGTATTTCAGACCATAGAAATATTGAGAAATTTTATAGATAAGAGCATGAGTTAATGGCAGCTAAAATTTTTTGGTTATGAATAATGAATAAATAAAATCATACAGTCAAATTAGCTCATTTCCATCTCCTATTTATAGACATTGTGTTTAAATAGTTTTTTTACAAATATCAAATTTGCAGCTAACAGGGCCAAGTGCATCCCTACTTTCTATTTTCCTTTTCACTCTCCTTAGGTGAGTTAGATATGCCCGGCCGTTAGTTTAAACTGTTATTCCTCTACTTCCTGCCATAGCAATCTGTTAGAGAGGAGTATTAACAAAGGGTCTGGAAGACCTACTAGTAGAGTGTGCTGTTCTCCCTACTGTTGCAGCTATGAAAGTTAAAACTTAAAAACATTCACAATTGTATCGACAGTTAGCGATGATCTATCACTGTTGGCACCAGAAGGCCCTGAATAAACTATTGTTGTGGCTTTGCTGATAGACAGCCTGTCAGGAAATGATCAGTATTGGCCATGATTTGGGGCTAATTTCATGGATGTTTTCCAGTTTCCGTGATCTTCCTTTCCCCTTTTCCAAACAAAAGTGCTTCTGAAAATTTCTGTTTAACATCTTTCAGTTTGAATAAAGAAAACACAAAACATTCCCCTTGCAGCTGGTACTGGTGAAATTACTACTCTGGAGGGACCAGCAGATGAAGGGTCTTGTTTGAGAAGCACCAGGCAGAAGGTTGCATTCTGTATCAGAGTCCACACTCAGACTTGCAACCTGACATCTGTCTCTCACCCCCCTCTCTACCTACACACACACACACACACACATGCTCCACCTAAATGAACACAGATGGCTGGCACCCAGAGTAGGCATCTAGGAAAACAGCCTCAGGCTTCTCTGGTTGCTGTCATTTCATTCTACAAATAGAGAGCCTTTAAGATGCCTGTGTTGTTTCTTAATCTGAGATCACTCCTACTTGGGTTTTTAGCCACTTCCTGTTGGGAAATGTACCAGAAATATCAGAAGGATACCCAGAGTCTGATTTGACTAAAATAAAACATTCCTTTAAACTCACTGGTTGTAGAGTATTATATTTAATGAAAGCCTTATTATAATAAAATTTATCTCAGTTTTTAACAGGCAATATTTTTTTACCCTCCAGAACTGCATAGCATCACCTGATGTATTGTTTTCCTGTGTGAAATAAATTAATTTTTCAAATGTAATATAAAGGAGAATAAGGCCAAAGTTTACAAATGCTGGAAAGCAATCTAGATCTTCATACCCCCAAATCAAATGGAACACATGTTTTCCACCATTTATTTCTGTATAAAGTATGCAAACAATTACCTGGATTTGGAGGGCATAATTATGAAGGGGTTGATATCTAAAAGGTTATTATTGATTTATAGAGTTCTCTAGTTTAATCGAAGACAGATTTAGGAATAAGAAAAAAAAAATACTACTTTCTCCAGGAACAATAATGTCTCAAAGGGGAAATGTAAGGTTTAAGAGTAATTTTTATAAGACATATATACCACAGTTTGTGGATCTGGGAGGTGTTTCTCATTTGAACAACTTCCATGTAATGAACATTTTGTAGAACCATCTCACTTGTACTACATTTGATTTGCCTGAAAATGAGTGATTAAATTCCCAGGGCAATTTTTGGTAAGTCTGAATTCCTCATTTTTCAGTATGGATTTATAATCCTCAGTCTGAAAATTAAATACTATGTACAAGTATAAAATATTTATTTAAACAAGAAGTTTAGTTTAACTCACTCCTGTCATGTGTGCATGCTCTCTCTCTCTCTCTGTGTGTCCTGTACACAATACATCCTACAAGTTCATCTAATATGGGATGACATGATATTGCTTAATATTAGAATGTGGCTGTATAGTAAAAACCAACCCTTGCATGGGGAGGGTTCCATACTTTAGATTCTTATGCATGCTTAATTATTATAATGTATTTATATAAGAGTAGTCTAATTTTCAATAATCAGAGGATTTCATGGTGTCAATATTCAAAGTAAAATAAAAAATTTTTTAAATCAGATTTTCTTCTTTTATGGAAAATTTAAATTTCCCAAGTCACTCACAAAAGCCTTAAACATACTTTAAACAGAATTTAAATTATATAAAACCTTCCTAATTTGTGGCTTTTTCATAAAGATTGGGCTATCACCAATAATCCAAAAGCCAATGTTAAAAGAAGTAAAAAACAAAAAGAAAGACAAGATGTTGCAAGACCTAGACTTGTGTATGTATTTAAAAACATCCTATAACCACATACATAAATGTGTGTTGTCTGTGATGTTTCATATTTGTTATTCCTTGTAACCTTACTTGTACCTGAGGATTGTTTTATTCCTAAAACTGGCATTCATAGTAATAATAATTAAGGACTTCCACACCTGGCCAAGATGGGGTAACAAGGATTGGATTTACCTCCCACTTTGAGTGAATTGAAAACTGGACAAAATATGTGAAACAACAATTTCCGGACACTGGACAACAGGCACCACTGGACAGTTATCCCTAAGAGAAGGGAAGCAAACAAGGTGAGTCTTTTGGCTTAATGAATAAAGTCAGTTTTCAAGCTGTAGCACAGTGAAAGGCAACCCAAGATTGGTGGTCTGGCTGAATTGACGGAGACAGAATTGATGTTTAGAATGGCCAAGACATATAGAGTTTATGGAACAGAGTATTGGAGAGAGAGAGTTATATATAGGCAAAGAGATAGAGAAAAGAAGAGAACAGGGGAGCAGAGGTGGGAAAAGACGGAAGAGAAAGGATGGGGAGAAAGGGAGAGAGTTCTGGAAATCTGCAGAGGGGTTCCCTCAAGTCTTTGGCTGGGAGTTGATTTGTACTGCATGAGAGAAAAATACCTAACACCAAAGAAAGAACCACTGGAAAGGAGTAGGGAAACCAACAGAGATGGGAATGGTTGTGTTACCATCAGCCAAAATGTTAAAAACTCATAACATAGGAGATAGGATTCATGGAAAGAAATAGAGGGCTAAATTAGCTGTAGACAGAAGTCTCACTGAACCAACCTGAACAAAATTTAAAATCAAGCTTTGAAAGACTAACCTATTCCCAGTAACTTGGCTGCATGTCAGAATGAAATCCAACACTAATCAAGGAATACAACATCCAGCAATCAATGACAAAACTTAGAATGTCTAGCATGTAATAAAAATTTACCCAGTGTGCAATAAAGCAGGAAAATATGAACCACAACTAGGAAAAAAATCAATCAGTAGAAACAGACTTAGAAATGACAAACATGATGGAACTAGAAGACAAGGACTTTAGACAACTATTATATTCTCCGTATGCTCAAGAATTCAGAGGAAAACATAAGCATGAAGAGAATAGAAATATAAGATATAAAAAGACTCAAGTAGAATTTCTAGAAATGAAAATACAACATCTATAACGAAAAGTAATAATAGCTAAAATTTAATGAGCACTTACTAGGTGCCAGGTATAAGACTGAATATTTTACATGCAGTATCTCATTTATCTTTAGCCTCACCTCTATAAAGCAAATGTTAAAGAGGAAGAAACTCAAGATAAGAAAGAATAAATCATTGTACATGATCACAGGCCTGAAATTTGAACCCAGGCAGTACCCTTCCAAGGCTCAGACTTTTAAACAATGTTCTATATTGTTTATAGCACTGTTTACAATAAAATATAAGCCAGTTTAAAAAATGAGCCTCAAGTGAGGAAGTTTACTGAAATTCTCAAAGGATCTCATTAAAAATGACATTTTGAGGGTATCTGGATGGCTCAATCAGTTAAGTGTCTGCCTTTGGCTCAGGTCATCATGTCAGGGTCCTGAGATTAAACCCCAATTTAGGATCCCTGCTCAAAAGGGAATCTGATTTTCCTTCTCCCTCTGCCCCTCCCCTCCCACCCTGCTAGTTCTCATGTGTATGCACTGCCTCTTAAATAAATAAATAAATAAATAAATAAATAAATAAATAAATAAATAAATAAATCTTTAAAAAAATGATACTTTGTTTTGTGTTTGTGCCCACACATACATGCATGTTTACATTATCTGGGTAGAGATTTGTTGGAGATCAGATAGATCTTTCTGAAAATACTGTAAAAGTCAAGATGGAGAATGATTCAACTTACTTATATTTCCTGCATTTTCTCAAGAAGATACGATAGAAATGAGTTGATGGGAACTTGCAACTTAATAGTAGAACAAAATAATGTAATATTGTTCACAGCTCTTTTTTTTTTTTTTGCTGTTAAAGTATTCTACAATTGGTACTTCAATTAAAGTGTGGCAGTAATTATATGAATATAATGATAGTAGGTAAAGTTTATTGAATAATTGTCATGTGTCATGCTCTGTGCTAAAGTACATGTATTACTACATGTAATCCTTATAAAAACTCTTTGTGGTAGATTCTACTCATATTTATAGAGTTGAGGAGCAGAGAGACGTACTTGATCTGCCCAAGGTTACATGGACAAAGATCATTCAAAGTATTTCTTATATGGAATCATCTTTAAAAGATACTTAATAGTTTCAATTCCATCACAAATTTTTTTAGAAGACATTTACCTTAATGTTTTTCCTATAATATAATTTTCTATAAAGGCTATTTAATAAACTAGCCTTAACTATAAATAACACACTATTCAACTAATAAAGAATGAAGGCATACAGTTGTTTTTAAAAACCAAATATCTTAATATGCTAGTATTAATGGCACCAAGAAATCATCATATTTATTCTCAAAAGTACATGAACACATGGGTCTAAGCATCATGAAATAAACATTTTCTGACTTCACAGTGCCTGAAGCCCCTAATGATATCAAAGAATTATTTTTTAGGAGTTCCTGGGTGGCTCAGTTGATTAAGCATCTGATAGGCGTGGGTCCTGATCTTGGGGTCCTGGGCTTGAGCCTCAAATATGGCTCCCCACTCAGCAGAAAGTCTGCTTGTCCTTCTCCCTCTACCCCACTCCCTCCTCCCATTTGTCCTCTCTCTCTCTTAAATAAATAATTTTTTTAAAAAAGGAAAATAATTATTTTTAAAATAATGTCCATATCGCTGTCCCTAATGTTCACATCCCAAGACTATTAGACAACAGAGGCAATTTGACACTTTTTCTCTCCCTGCAAGTAGGATGGAAAGTCCACTTCAATGACTGTGACATGTCACTGAATAAGTCAGTAATAAAATAAGAATGGAGATTCTCATAAATAGATTTTTACTCTAATACCTCACCCCTTCATAAAAGCTGCTTTCCACTCACAGTAGGTGAGATGTCTTCCATGGTTGGCAGTCATCTGGGCATGATTCACAGTGGTCAGGAAAGAACTGAATGAGGGCTTCTTCTATACGTTGTGCAATTTCAATTTCATTCCATTTCAATGAGCATTTATTGCATACCTACAAATTTCCAGAAGCTACTCAAGTAGTCTAATCCAGATATCTATTTAACAAATAAACCAGGCTGTGGTGCCTGTTTTAGTTACAATTTTCCTCTGGAGGGGGACACTTGATGGGATGAGCACTGGGTGTTATTCTGTATGTTGGTAAATTGAACACCAATAAAAAATTATTTTATTAAAAAAAAACAATTTTCCTCTGGAAAATCAGTCAAATGAGTAATCACAGCGTACAGAGTAGAAAAAACACCCACTTGATCTGAGGGTGACATTGACTTTTAGGCTAGATATATTACTATTGAATCAGTCAGGAACCAACTCCCACAATTTTTATTTCATAAGCTAGAAAATGCTTTTTTAAATTTAAATTGAGGACCAACAAAAGGGATTCCTCATGCAAGGTTGGTGGAAATGTAAATTGGTACAGCAACTATGGAAAACAGCATGGAGGCTCTTCTTAAAACTAAAAGTAGAAATACCATTTGATCCAGTAATTCGACTTCTGGGTATTAACCCAAAGAAAGCAAAAACACTAATTTGGAAGGATATTTGCACCCCTATGTTTATTGCAGCATTATTTACAATAGCCAAGACATGGTAACAACCCAAGGGTCCATCAGTAGACGAATGGATAAATAAGATGTGAGATATATATATCTTAACCATAACCAAGAATAAAAGCTTGCCATTCATGACAACATGAATGCACCTAGAGGGTATTATGCTAAGTGAAATAAGTCTGACAGAAAAAGTCAAATACCATAAACTGCACTTACATGTGGAACCTTTTTAAATAAAACAAACAAAAATACAGAAATAGATTCATAAGTACAGAGAACAAATTGGTGATTGCCAGAAGGGGGTGGTGGTGGGATGGGCAAAATAGGTGAAAGGGATTAAGAGATATAAACTTACTGTCATAAAATAAATAAGCCACAGGGATGAAAAGTGCAGAATAGGGAATGTAGTCAATAATATCGTAATAACTTTGTGTGGTGACAGATGGTAATGATACTTATTGTTGTGAACATTTTGTAATGTTTATAATTGTCAAATTACTATGTTGTACAGCTGAAATTAATAAAACTTTGCATGTAAACTACACTTCAATTAAAAATTTTTTTAAATTGAGAACAAACATAGATCAAACGGAATAAAAACCAGAGAGCAGACTGCCATCCACTATCATTATCAGCAAACACATACAAGGAAGGATTTTGTTTCACATAAAATAAATAGTAAAGACATAGTCTTTTGTCCATATCAGAGTCAAGGACAGTGTTTAAAATTGAATAAATTTAGCTTTATGAAAGAAAATTCATCACATTTTCACTGTTGTTTTCATTTCAATACGGACCAATGAAAACCTTGTACACTGGCACCCGTTTTCAAATAGGAGTTTAAGAACCATATCTGTAGATGCATTTTAGTATCAGTGATATAAACAACACTGGACTAAGAAAAGAGAGGTACACACACCCACATGCCAGGGGCCAGTCTTGAAAAATACACAGTGTTGCCTCTTTGTTGGTGTCACTGAAGGCAGGAGGCTCTACTGCCACATAGGTCGTTTTTGAAAAAGAAGCTAAACAACATATAAAAGTGCTATGATTTTATTATTCACCACCTATGCCATTCTTGAGGCTAAAAAGTAGGTAAATATGGGGCATATCTCTGCTTCATTAGTGTAACTACCAAATTATAAAGTCTATATGAACTAAATTCAGACCAGTGGTTATAAATGTTTTTTTTTGTATCACAAACTGCTTTGAAATCAGATGAAATATATGTACCTTTCCCTCACTAAAATTGCATATTTTCATACACATACAAGTATTTTGCACATGTTCCAGGGGAAACCCTGAAGCCCACAAATGGATCACAGTTCAGAGATTTCAGCTTTAGTGGATGAAGGGATTTGAAGTATTTGTCACTATTAGTTTCCATACGATAACCAGCCTTGCTACAGCCTTCCCTCATATCCCCTAAGGCATGTTCCTGGACTGGAGGTTAGGTTTTTCATCCCAGTTTTCAGTCTCTCCAGCTTCCTGCCAGGCCTGGACTGCATTTGGTGAGGACCCTGACAACCCATCTAGCTCTTATCATCTTTTCCTTAAAGTCTGGATCTTGTTCCTGTCTCTTTACCATAGCTTGATATTCAGCTTCAACTGGATGGTGTGAGAGAACAATCATCCCCTTAATTAGGGAACCCAAGGAAGCAAGATACAAACAGTTGACCTTCACCTCTTATTGTTCTCTAAAGACTATTGCCAAGGCACTCCTACTCTGAGATCAGACTCCTTGAATATCATTGAAAGCTGGAATCAGATCTGAGGTCACCATTACTCCTTTGAACATCCTAAGTTTAAGCCCCAACCAAGGTCGGTAGGTACTTAGTAGAGCTAATTAATCTCCTCTAGTCCTGACTTCTACCTTCCTCTGTCCTGCCTTACCATAAAAGACAAGCATGTCTACTAAGAATTGTGACATCAGAGTTGACATAAAGATCCACTTCTCTGTATGGAAAGAAATGGTCAAGACAGGTCTTAAAATGTTTCCCTCTCATCATTTGGTAATATTAACTTGTAGACAATGGGGAGTGGGTCTGAGCAAAGTTTAATGGGCTCAATTCTCTCTTAAATTCTCTTAGTAATATACAGACTTTTCATAGAAAGGATCATGATTTTAGATTATTAGTTTGAGGCTAATGAGGATTGTTCCATAAAGTTCTTAAATCAGTGATGATAAGGGTACCCCCTTTGTTAGAAAAGATTGCAAGTCGTCTAAATATGGCGGACATTAAACTTCACTGAGCACACAGAACTGTTTAAACTAAAATTTATTAGATGTTTAGTAAGTACATAATGAATACTCAAAAAATTATAAATTATTATTATTACTGTTATTATTGTGTGTGTCCAACATTGTATTAAGTGCTTTATATGGATTATTTCACTTAATCCTCAGAAACACCCTCTGAGGCAAGTACTATTACCTCCAGATTAAAGTCAGCTTGGAGAGTCTAGATAACCTGCTCGAGGTCACATAGAGCCATAATTCAAACCCTTGATTCCAATGCCTATGCTCCAAGCCACTGTACTATATTGCTTCACTGTTACAAAGAAAATTTTCCTCAAAATGGCCTCACAAAGCAAATGTAGATTTTTAACATGGCTTTTGTTCACTTGATAGTGGCAGTTTAGAATACTTGTAAGACTGCAGGTCCTAGAAAGAGACAGGCTGGGTTTGAATCCAGGCCCTGTCACTTATGAGTTATATGACTCTGAGGAAATGACTTAAAATCTCTCTGTTTCAGGGCACCTGGGTGGCTCAGTGGTTCAGCGTCTACCTTTGGCTCAGGTCGTGATCCTGGGATCCTGGGATCGAGTCCTATATCAAGCTCCCTGCAGGGAGCCTGCTTCTCCCTCTGTCTGTGTCTCTGCCTTTCTCTCTGTGTCTCCCATGAATAATTAATTTTTAAAAATCTTTAAAAAAAGTCTCTGTGCTTTAGCTTTCTATCTGTAAAAGTATATTACAGACTTGTTGTGAGATCCATTTAATATGTCAAATTAACACATATAAATTCCAAACATGTAAACACATGTAACACATGTAAGATGCTAACACATATAAAATGTTTAGAATAGTACTTGGTTTACAGCAAATGTTTAAAAAAGAGAGAAAAACCCTCAAGCTATTATTATTTGGGTTATGTCAAATATCCTGATATGTTTTCAACTCCTTTAGTTTCCAATGAAAGAGTAAATTCCAGGCCAACAGAAAATAATTTCATGCTCAAAACCATTGATATGCTGTAGTCATTCATTCAGCATGTGTTTGAGGGCCTTTTATGTGTAAGGCATTGTGCTTGACACTGGCCATTGTGTTCTGAGTTAGGGCCAAATGAATGTGGACTAGCTTTATAACCCATCATAAGAGATATTTTATAATAGGTAATTCATTCTGATTCAATCCTAGAAGTAGCTTGGATTTCTCAGTTTCTGTAGGGGGCCTCCCCCTTTATCAGGCTAACTTCATTAAATAATGGATTAGCAAAGTCTTCTAACAAACAAATATTGATCAAATGCTAAAGAAAATAACCCAGGATAGTCAGCAGTGGAATATGCTGTCCTTTATTTCTCTACTAGAAGCATAGGCTTTTCTTTAGATAAGTAGCGTCCCAAAATAGCTACAATTAGTTCCCTTGTTAACAACATGCGTAATAAGTTGTTGAACTATTTGATCCCAGTTAAAACTTCCGAGGGCTTATCAGTCTATGTACTCTTGTGTGTTACAGGTATTTTTGTTCTTGAACTATGAGCATTTGGTGACTAAGCTCTGGAGCTCTGTGTCCATGGAGTGTTATAGCTCAGATTTAAAAGTGAAAACCTGCTTTGCTATTCTGAAAGCATCTTCAGGCTGGTTGCCCATATCACCACTGCCACTCTTTTCCCAGAAGACAAAAATCCCTCGTTATCTTTTGTAGGAGTAAAAAGATTAAGCTAAAAAAATTCATCACTTGTTTTCATCTGGGGGAGAGTATATCACTGATTGCATGAGTAATTGAGACACATAAATTATTGAGATGGGCTAGCCAAAGTAAATCTATTTACTGCAGGTTTCTATTTCATTTTCTCTTAGATGTCTGGTGTGTTGAAATAATACAGTGTTTCCTAAGTCCTTAGCATCATATTTTAGTGTTAGAAGCACTCTTAATGATCATGGTCTTCATGAAGCATTAGAAAATTCCAAGGCCAGGATGCCTGGGTGACTCAGAGGTTGAGCATCTGCCTTCAGTTCAGTTCAAGATCCCGGGGTCCTGCTCTCCCTCTGCCTATGTCTCTGCCTCTCCGTGTGTGCCTCTCATGAATAAATACATAAAATCTTTTTTTAAAAAAGAAAACTCCAAGGCCAACAAATATTCTTTATTTATTTATTTATCTATCTAGCTATTTATTTATTTATTTATTTATTTATTTATTTATTTATGATAGTCACACAGAGAGAGAGAGAGGCAGAGACACACACAGGCAGAGGGAGAAGCAGGCTCCATGCACCGGGAGCCGGATGTGGGATTTGATCCCAGGTCTCCAGGATCGTGCCCTGGGCCAAAGGCAGGCGCCAAACCGCTGCGCCACCCAGGGATCCCCCAACAGATATTCTAAACTGAAAATGTTTACCTCAAAATTCCCTTAAATGAGGATCGCTGCTGTTACAGCTGTATAGACACTGGAAATGGTTGTTGATGAGCTTGCATTGGGTCATGGTTCACAATGATCTTTTCTTCAGCAGGAAGAGTAAGGGGCAGATTGATCATTAATACTGTCTGGGGGTACTGCCAAATAGCTCATCTCCAAGGATCCTGCAGTGTCCACAACTGCTCACTTCCTCTTGGGTTTTGACATGGAGCCCACTGGTATATGATTACAGCTTTCTTCATTTTCACCTTTATGGCATATACATTAAGAATTGTTATATCCTTAAAAAAAAAAAGAATTGTTATATCTTCTCAGAGAATTGACATCATTACGTTGTGCTCCTCTCTTACTCTGATAACTTTTTATTTTTGCTATGAGGTCTGCTTTGTCTGAAATTAATATAGCTTTCTTTCGATTAGTGTTAGCATGGTATATTTTTCCCTATTCACTTACTTTTAATATCTATGTATCTTTACATTTAAAGTGGATTTCTTATAGAAAGCATATAGTTGAATCTTGGTTTTTGATTCACTTTGACATCTTTGTGTTTGTATTGGTGCATTTGAATCAATGTTGTTCAAAGTGGTAACTCATATAGTTTGATTAATATCTACCATTTTTGTTATTATGTTCCATTAGTTGTCCTTTTTCTTATTTTTTCTTCAATCCTTTTCTGCCTTTTATAGTTTTCATTGAGCTTTTATAGGATTCCATTTTCTCTTCTTTCTTAATATATGAGTTGTACTTCTTTTTTACTTTTTTAATGGTTGCCCTGGAGTTTTCAATATACATTCACAACTAACCTATGTCCACTTTCAAACAACACTATACCACTTCACAGGTAGTGTAAATATCTTTTAATAACAAAATAATCCTAATTCCTCTCCCCCATCCCTTGTATCATTTCTTTTATTTCACTTATGTCAATATACATAAGCATATTTATAAGCATAATAAACAGCTGTTTTTATTTTTAATTTTTTTAAATTTATTTATGATGGTCACAGAGAGAGAGAGGCAGACACAGGCAGAGGGAGAAGCAGGCTCCATGCACCAGGAGCCCAACGTGGGACTCGATCCCGGGTCTCCAGGATCGCGCCCTGGGCCAAAGGCAGGCGCCAAACCACTGCGCCACCCAGGGATCCCAGCTGTTTTTATTTTGAACAAACTTTTATCTGTTAGATCAATTAGGGAGAAGAAAAAGGGTTTTTCATTTTATTTTCATTTAGTCCTTCTTTGATGCACTTCTTTTCCTTATGTAGATTCAAGTTTTTGATCTTGGATCATTTCCCTTCTCTCTAAAGAACTTTTTTTTTTTTTAACATTTCTCACTACTAGGCAGGTCTACTGGCAACAAATTCTCTCAACTTTTATCTGAGAAACTCTTAATTTCACCTTCAGTTTTGAAAGATAATTTCACAGGATACAAAATTCTAGATTGTTGAGTTTCTTTTTTTCTCCCAACACTGAAAATATTTCATTCCACTCTCTTCTTACCTGTATGCTTTTGGAAGAGAAGTCAGATATTAATTCTTAACTTTGCTCTTCTAGGGGTAAGGTATTTCCTCCCCCCTCCCCGACTTTCTTGCTTGCTTTTATTTTTTAATTTAAATTCTATTAATTAACATATAGTGTATTATTAGTTTCAGAGGTAGAGTTCAGTGATTCATCAGTCTATCATTCCCAGTGCTCATTACATCACATGCCCTCCTTAATGTCCATCACCCAGTTATATCATCCTTCTACTCCCTCCCCTCTAGCAACCCTGTTTGTTTCCTATGATTAAGAGTTTCTTATAGTTTGTCTCCCTCTCTGATTTTGTTTTGTTTTATTTTCCCCTCCCTTCCCATATGATCCTCTGTTTTGTTTCTTAAATTCCACATGAGTGAGATCATATGATAATTATCTTTTCTTCTGTCTCTTTTTCTTTCTTCCCTTCTTTCTTTCTTAGTGAGCTCTATGCAGGGTTTGAACTAATGACCTTGAGATCAAGAGTCACATACTCTACTGACTGAACTAGATAGGTCACCTCATTCCTACTTCTTTCAGGATTTTTCTTTATCTTTGTTTTTTTATAATATGAAGATGATATGTCAAGGCCTAGTTTTGTTATTGTTATTGTTTAACCTTTTTATCCTATGTTGTGTTCTCTGATATTTCTGGATCAGTTTGGTGTCAGACATAATTTCAGGGAAATTCTTAGTCATTATTGTTTCAACTATGTCTTCTTTTCCTTTTTCTCTTTTTTCAGATTATGTGTATGTTATACCTTTTTATAGTTATACCATAGTTCTTAGATATTCTGTTATGGTTTTTCAGTCTCTTTCTCCTTTGCTTTTCAGTTTTGTAGTATTCTACTGAGATATTCTCATGCTCAGAGATTTTCCTCTCAGTCATGTCCAGTCTACTAATAAGCCCATGCATTCTTCATTACTATTGTAGCATTTTTGAACTTTTACTTTTATTTTTTTGGTTCTTAGAATTTCCATCTTATATGTATATTGTCCACCTGTTCTTGTATGCTGTCTGTTTTATCCACTAGAACACTTAGCATATTAGCCATAATGTTTTTAAATTTGCGGTCTTATAATTCCTACATATTTGCCATATCTGAATCTGGTTTTGATGCTGAATCTTTTCAGACTGTGTTTTTGCCTTTTTGCATGTTGTAACTTTTTCCTAATAGGGAGACATGTTATCCTGGCTGTAATTGCTGTAAATAAGCCTTTATAATATGAGGGATGGAAGAAGAAGTGTTCCATAGCCCTATGATTAGGTCTGTCTTTTAGTGAGCTTATACCTCTGGATTATGAGCTTCTCAGTTCTCTTGCTCTCTTTAGGTGGGAAAGAATGCCTACAGTGGGGTAGGGCTGAGTATTTCCCTTCCCCCATATAGAAAATTAGAGAGGCCTGGAGTTGAGTACTTTCCTTACCTCATAGAAATCTAGATCTAGCTAGAGTTGAACATTTCCCTTTCCCCCAGGCACATTAGCTCCTGGTAAAACCACAGCAAGGTTAGGCTCTGGTTAAATAGTTTTTCTTGTGGGCAGACCTTACTAAGAACAGAAGGCTCTGGCATATTTCAAAATGATTCCTTTTCCCCTTCCCCACTGGAAACATTTTTCTGGTAGAGGGCATTTTTCTGGTAGAGCTCCAGGAGATAAAATTCACAAAGTTATGGGAGTTCTCCTATGACTAGGACTCCCCTGGGACTTAACTCTCAGAATTGCTGAGCTCCAGCAATTCATCAATTACATACAGGTTCCCCTACCCTGGCCCTGATTCCCATGGAGGTTGCCACTTGCAGACTTCTATTCCAGTAAGTTGGGATTCTCCATATTCACCTGATCATCTCTCCAATTTGGGAGGCAATGGTTTGCCCTGTGACCTCACTTCTCTGATGGATCTCAGAAGAGTTGTTGATTTTTCAGTTTGTTTAGCTTTTAACTTATTAGGATAAAGTGGCAACTTCCAAGCTTCTTCTTCTTCTTCTTCTTCTTCTTTTTTTTTTTTTTTAACTTCCAAGCTTCTTACATGCCAGACCAGAAGTCCACCATCATGTATTTTAGAGTATTTTATGGTGATATGTGGAACTCAAACTGGTGTAAAGATGGAAAAGAGGGTGGGGTAGAGATGGAATGAGTCTCTTCCACCAGAAAATGAATTAAATGAAAGCAAGTGGGAAGAGGAAAAAGATTAGAAACAAGAGATGGAGAGGTGTGTGGGATTGGAAAAATGAACATTAAGGAGTAATTAACATCATCTGTGAATTTTTAAAAAACAGTAAAATGTATTAATGTGTTATTTATATAATAAAAGTCGATACGGTTAGTAAGAGAAGCAGAAGGAAAAGGAAGAAGGGCAATTGTATTACAACTGAACATAGTAAAATACTTTTAGTGGCAGGAGCAGGGCAGGGAAACTGTTTGGGGTCAACAAGAACAGTGCAATTACAAAATACTCTACTCATGTATACATGGCCAAAGTGATGAAGCCAGGAATAAAACCCAGATTTCACAATTCCTGGCCCTGAGCCTTATGTATTAAATCATGTTGCCTCTGCTGTCAGATAATCATCTTGCATCTGGAACATAAATACAGCCAATTCAAATATGCATCTTGATCTTATCATGTGGTTAGCAATCCATGCTGTTATTATTGTCAATAGGACTGCATCCCATTAATACCACATTCACTTTTGGCAAAAAATCTAGTGGCATACGGTGGATAAATGCAATATAGAATGTGGTCAAAGAAAATCACCCTCATTCCAAATACCGGAAGACATGAGAGGAAGCTCCCAGGTAGTGCTACTGTGGGGAATCTTCAGAAAATCAAAGGGAAAAATTGGGAAAATTTATTTTAAATTAATATTTTTTTGGGCCTTGGTAATTCCAAATAAGGTGCGATTTTAAAAAAATTGCAATGATTTGATTAGATATCTATTCTTTAATTGAATGCCCATTTTTACTATAAGTAAAAGATAATTTTTACTATTTAGTGCTTAAGTGAAATCCATACAATCCCCATTTCTATTGCTTAGCTTTCCATTTCACATTAATAGGTATTATATGCCACATAGACTGAAGATTGATGGTCAGAATTAGTCATTTGATGCATGATGAGTGATCAGCATAGATGCAAATTTTGCCATTGAATCAATGGAATAATAAATCTATAGTTTGTGTTTCCCCTCCAAACACATTGACTCTATGTTCAAAATACTAGCTTGTCTTAAAAACCCATAGTACAATTAGTGCACCCATGTTCATAGTAACATTATTTACAATAGCCCAAATGTGGAAGCGACCTATTCATTGGATGATGGATAAATAAAATGTGGCATATATGCATACAATGGAATGTTATTCAGCCTTGAAAAGCAAGGATATTCTGATGCATGCTCCATGGATGAATCTTTAAAATGTTACGTAAATGAATAATCACAAAAGGACAAATATTGTATGACTCCACAAATATGAGGTACCTTGAGTAATCATATTCATAGAGACAGAAAGTAGAATAGTGTTGTCCAGGGGGTGAGAAAGCAGGGAATGTGGAGTTGATGTTTAATAGGTAGAGTTTCAGTTGAGAAAGATGAAAAACTTCTGGAGAAGGATGGTGGTAATGGCTGTACAACAATGTGAACGTATTTAATGCCACCGAACTGAATGTTTAAAAATGGTGAAAATGGTATATTTTATGTTATATATATAGGCTACCACAATAAAAATATCCTAAACTACATTTTATCAATTACTTTTAATTTAAACATATAAACTCTGGAGTTGTCCACAGGAAATTTGATTTACCTATTTATAATATTGATATTCACATTACAAGTAGTTTCTTCATGGCTACATAACCTTTGACGTTTTTTGCTCAAGGAAAGGAAACCAATACTAATAAATCTCAAAAGAGAAGCTGGGAGTTGGGTCAGAATTCAAATAGTATAATCTAGACCACCATGTAGCATGCCAATATCAAGGAAGGTGAAATTAATGTGATGTAATTTTACAAAATAAGATCCGTTTCTGAGGTTCATGCCTGGAAATGCTATTTTAAATTTTCAAAAGAGAAGTTCTGGAAGTGGTCATTGCAAATAGTATGGGTATTTCATCTTCTGGCTCTGGCTAGAAACATTTCATCTTCTCATCAATGCTCCTTTGAAATCCTTTCTGAATTAACAAGAGTATTATTTGGATAAATTTCTTGAAAGTTGAATGGTGCACAGTAACTGAGTGAACTAGAAAGGCTGTCAGTACACAAATCATGCAAAGATTGCCTCTGTCTGTGAGTGCCTGTGAGCATCAGAGCCACCATCACTTTGAGCTTCATATGGAATGAAGAAGACTGACATTGTCTTGTGTTTTTGATTCAGGCCAGTGTCCTTGGTAGAGTCTAATCACTGTCTGAGAGTGTTATGTGAGAAGGAGCTGAATATCAGCCCTTGGAAGTTAGAAAACAAATAGACTCACAGTTCTTAGAATGTAACTGGTCTTAATAAACTGGTGAGCCCTGACTTCACAGACTCATTCATTTGGTCAGTGAGTCATCTGATTGTTATTGATCACCTACAAAGTATTGAGCACTATGCTGGTTAAGTTTTGTGAGGAAATAAGGATTAAAAGACAATATAACCAGTTTAAGAGGGGTGCAACATTTGATAAGAATTCAAAGAGATCATTTTTGGGTTTTTTTCTTATATTTTTTTAAAGATTTATTTATTTACGATAGACATAGAGAGAGAGAGCGCGGCAGAGACACAGAAGGAGGGAGAAGCAGGCTCCATGCCAGGAGCCCGTCGTGGGACTCGATCCCGGGACTCCAGGATCGTGCCCTGGGCCAAAGGCAGGCGCTAAACCGCTGAGCCACCCACGGATCCCCAAGAGATCATTTTTGATGGGGGAATTATGAACAGGCTTCATGGAAAGAAGAGAGAGTGTGAGAGGCTATGCAAGTAAAACCAATAAGGAGGAATATGTGGTGTTTGTCCCAGTTTTGCAAGGGATATAAATATTAGCTAAAGTATACAGTAAAAATTGGAAGAGACAATATGACATGAAAGTTAGTTGGGACATAATGTAGAATGTCAGATTGAAGATTTTTCAGGAATAAATTGAGTATGGAAAAGGATAGTTACTATAGTCAGAAGTATAGCCAGGTTCTTGCATTACAGAGCAAACCTGGAAGAGGGGTTATAAAAGCATGGTAAGGTGGAGAGTCAGTGTGTAAAATGGATTACTCATTTTGCTTGCCTTCTCTCTGGGTCTCACAGTCTGATCACTGATGTGAGAATCACATGTTGAACAGACCCGTTCTCTTTTCTTTTAAATATTTTATTCATGTGTTTTATTTTAGAGAGTGCACACATGTGTGAGTTGGGGAGGGGCAGAGGGAGAGGGAGAGAGAGAATCTCAAGTAGACTACCCACTGAGTGTGGAGCCCAACTCGGGGCTTGATCTCATGACCCTGAGATCATGACATGAGCTAAAACCAAAAGTGGGACTCTTAACTGACTAAGCCACCCAGGTGCCCCTGACCCTTGCTTTCACAAAATTTCCTCTAAAACAGGGTTTCTCAAAATTTTAAAAATGCATACAGATCACTCAACGATCTTTTTAAATTTCAGATTCTGATTCAATAGTCTAGGGCAAAACCTGAGATTCTGCATTTCTGGAAAGCTCCCAGGTGCTGCTGTTATGGCTCATGGGTAGGCACATTGAATAGCCAGGCTTTAAAGTTGTATTATTAGAGTCTTAAGTTCTCAACAATTATATCATCCACGTACTATCTTAGAAACTGATAAGAAGACACAATTTTTGGAGATTGTACACATGAGGCACACAACCTTTGATGAGAGGTTGTAGAAACATATAACATGGGATGCTTGGAATAAGTCAGATTCACCTGACTTATGGTATGATTTGTTTGGGGTTTATAACAATTTAAAAAATCAAATTAGCTAGCACACATGAACTATAAGCTAATGAGCCCTCACCACCTGCCTCATTCCACCTCAGGCTGCAGGTAGCCTGGAGCAGGCTTGTATCAATTAGTCAATGTAATTGAAGCCAAATGTAATTAATTATATAATTTGGGGCTGTTTGAGTTTAATTTCACTAAATCACATTATGAAACTGGGGCATTATGGAGGATTAGTGAGAAAAGGGAAACAGGCTTGAATAAAGCTTTCCCATAAGCTGTAATACATGTATTATTTCTTTATCTGATACCTGTCTCAGAGTGCAAATGCTTTAAACTCTCCTCATTATTTGTAAAAATCCTCGTGTCCTGGGTACTAATGGGTTTGTGATCAAGCAGTTAGCTACTCATGAAAAAGCAGCTATGGGCTATTATATTTGATGGGATGGGCAGCTGGGGAGGAGAAAGCGTCAGAGAGGGTGCCCAGATTTTGATATTGACTCACAAAGGAGTCACTAAAAGAAATATAGAAGGAAGGTAAAGAAGTTAATGTGGAAGCAAAGAGCATAGACTGGGTTTTCTTAATTGCTTTAACTACATAATTAGTGCTATAGGTTAAATTGTGCCCCTCCCAAAAGATGTTGAAGTCCTAACTCTCAGTATCTGTGAATATGATCTGATATGGAAATAGAGTCTTTGCGGATGATCAGATTAAAGACATTAAGACAAATTGAGGACAGATGATCAAATTGGTGGGCCTTAATCCAATATGGCTGTCTTCTTATAAAAAGGGGACATTTGTATACAGAGACAGATGTGCATAGGAAGAAGATGATATAAAGACAAAGGAAGAACGACATCTATAAGCAAAGGAATGTCTGAGCATTCCAGAAGCCAGAGAAGAGTCACGAACCAGATTCTCCCTCACAGCTGTTAGAAGGAACAAACCCTGCCAATATCCTGATTTCAGACTTCTAGCCTGCAAAACTATGAGAAAATAAATTTCTGTTGTTTAATCCACCCAGTTTGTGGAACTTTATTATGGTAGCTCCAAGAAACTCATATAAGTAATATTTGCTAAGTAAAAAAACAAACACTAGAGAAGTACAAAGTAAATAAAAGGAAAAACAAAGGTCTTTATCAAAGGAGTTAGTGTTCTTTTCAGGCCTTTTTTCTATGTACATAAAAATATCCTTGCCTGCACAGCTAAGGAAACAACCAAAAGAACTAAAAGACAACCTAGTAAATGGAAGAAGACATTTGCAAATGACATATCTGATTAAGGGTTAGTATCCAAAATATACAAAGAACTTACACAACTCAACAACAAAACCCCAAATAATTCAATTAAAAATGGGAAGAAAACATGAACAGACATCTCTCCAAAGAAGAATAGTCATACAGATGGACAACAGACACATAAAAAGATGGTCAACATTACTCATCACCAGGGAAATGCAAGTCAAAACTAGGATGAGACAGCACCTCATACCTGTCAGAATGGCTAAAATAAAAAATAAGAAAAAACAAGTGTTGGCCCAGATGTGGAGAAAAAGGAACCCTTGTGTGCTGTTAGTGGGAATACAAACTGGTGTAGCCACTATGGAAAACAGTATGGAGATTCATCAAAAGATTAAAAATAGAGGGGTCCCTAGTAGCTCAGTTGGTAAAGCAACTGCCTTCAGCTCTGGTCATGATCTCAGGGCCTGGGATCAGGCTCTGTATTGGGCTCCCTGCTCAGTGGGGAATCTGCTTCTCCCCTACCTACGTCCCCTATGCTCTTTCTCTCTCTCTCTCTCTGTCAAATAAATACATAAATTCTTTTTGAAAAATAGAAGTACCCTGTGATCCAGTAATCACACTATTGGTTATTTATCCAAAGAGCACAAAAACACTAATTTGAAGGTATACATGCACCCCTATGTTTACTGCAGCATTATTATAATAGTCAAATTAAGGAAGCAGCCTAAGAGTCATGGATAGATGAATGGATAAAGAAGATGAGATATAAATATTTATAATTTAGCCATAAATAAATGAAATCTTGCCATTTGCAACAACATAGATTACCTAGAGAATATAATGCTAAGTGAAATAAGCCAGTCCGAGAAAGACAAATACCATACAATTTCACTCGCATGTGGAATTTAAGAAACAAAACAAATAAAGGGAAAATAAAGAGAGATGAACCAAGAAACAGACTCTAACTATAGAGAACAAACTGATGGTTACCAGAGGGGAGGAGGGAAGGGGAATGGGTGAAATAGGCAAAGGAGATTATGAGTACATTTATCTTGATGTGCAGTAAGTAATATAAGAAATTGTTGAATTGTTATATTTACACCTGAAGATAATACAACTGTATGTATGTTAACTACATTGGAAATTTAAAAATTTTTGAAAATTAAAATTAATTTTTGAGATTTAAAAAACTTTGTTATAAAAATCAAATTATGACCAAAGATATTACTCTAACTTGCTTTTTTCATTTCATAAATATATTGGGACATTTTCTTACATCAGCCCATACAGATGTGCTCTTTCATTTTAATGGCTATATAGATTTCCTTTTAAGGATGTAGCATGAGGTTTATGGTATACTTTTCGGGGAAGGGGAATTTGCTATCACCATGCTGCCATTAATATATTTATTCAAATATCTCTATGCTCTTCTGAGAGTATTGTTATAAGATATAGAAGTGGAATTGTGAGGTCAAAGGCTCCTATGCTTAAGATCTTGTCAAATTACTCCTTAAAAATGTTTCAATTATACTTCAGTTGTTGCATGAGAGTATCTTTCTCCGCTCTTTCCAATACCAATCTTTTGAAATTTTTGCCAACCTGAAATATAAGAAACAGAATCTCATTATTTTTAACATCCTATGTACATGATGACCAGTAAGATTGAGAAATTTTTTTATACCTCTTGCCATTTGAAGTTTACATTTGGAGGATTGCCTATCCAAGTCCTTTGCTCTTCTTTAATGGCTGTCTTCTTTTCTATTGATTAACATTAGGTATTTTGTATGTTTAGGATACTAAGAAATAGTGACAAATATTTCTTCCCATATCTATTAAGTTTAGTCTATTAAATATGTGGCAAATATTTTCTCCCATCAGAGTATGTTTTGGTAACTTATTATGTTTATTATAATATCCCTCTAGTATATTTAATTTGACTGTAGTCACATCTGTCAATCTTTTCACTCATGATAGTTACATTTCATGTCATACTTAGGCTTTAGACAGACACACATAGAGTCATACTTGCAAACATCTTAAATATGTAAATATTTGTATAATATTTAAGGTGTTGAAGGCATTAGGCTGGGTACTACAGGAATAATTATCATGTAGGATGGTATTAGAGATTAGAGGAAACAGTATAGGCTCAAGCCAGACTGGTGAATTCTCAAGGCAAATCACAGTTTACCTAATCTGTATAGTGTGTAATACAATCCATTCTCTAATGTCACTGGATACATGTACTGAAGATATGTGTTAAGAGGAGGCAATCTCATATTCCCCTTATTCAAATGAGGGTCTGGAAAGGAAAGGGTTTGCACATTGTCTCCAGTTAGCAACAGGCATAAGGTATACCAGCCTATAAACTAAACTGAGAGCTTATAAAGAAACATGTAAGTGAAATCCACATACATATTAAGATGAGAACGAGTGATGTGATAGAATGATGAGTACAGAAATAGTATTATCAATGAGTCAAGAACAAAAGAATTAAGACTGGCAGCCAATGTAACTCTATCTATGGTAGTTGCAGACATAACCAAGTGACCATTGGTGTGACTATCTGGTCCACTGTCTGTATCTCTAGTGTACACTGTCCATAGCCCTAGTAACTGGAGTTGGGATATCACTGCTGCCAATCAAATATAACTAAGCTCTTTTGCTCTGAATTTATATTCATCATGCAAATTTCAGCTCATAATTTTGTTTCCTAAGCAGATTACCCCACTGGGAAGGCAACACTCAACTTAACCAGTGTCAATATTCTGATTAGCTTGGCAAATAAATGTCTCTTTGAGAATTATTTAATCCTTTAGTAAAGGTGGTGATGTTTTATTTCACCATTTCCCACCTCCCTCTACTAATTGTTCCCATAGTGACCGGTTCGTTTGGTAGGGAAAAGGGTCTGTATAGTCCATATGTGCTTCTATCATCCATATGACTCCATCACATGTTATTCTGTCCCTATGCTAACAAAGACTGAATAGGTTTTCTTTTTCTTACTTTTTCCTAGTGATATCCACTGACCTATAGGTGGCATTCTGTGTAACACACATGTTCTGCTAATTATTATGAAAGAAAGTAGAGACGAGGGAGAAAGATCATGAAAGACCAAGGCAAAGCACTCCATAGTTTATCAAGATATGAAAATCAGCCCTGGAAATGATAATTATTGATCTCATGTGATTTGGGGGCCTAAACGCAGGTTTTCCAAGATCTAAGCAAATGTGGCTGAATAAAAAATTTCTACATCTGCAGAACTGAAATATATTCTGGTCCGTTGCTGTCCCTCATAAATGCTCTAAGTAGCCCCAAAGGTATTGTAATTGGCATGGTAGATAATATAAATGGGAATATTCATAAGTGGAGGCAAATCAGTGGTTTGGAGTTATTTGTGTAAAGAAAGTGTGATTGGTGAAGAAATAAACTATATGGTATCTTAGGAGGTGATACATGTTATGGAAAAAGAAATGGTAGTGCAAGATGAGTGGGGCTGGGGGGAGGATGGATGGTGGGTTGACATTTTTAAATAGGCTGGTGGTAGGAAGAGGAGATTATTGAGAAGACTGCAGTGGTGGCCTGAGGGAGGTGAGGGAAGGAGCAACTTGGGTATGTGGAGGCAAAACCTTCCACATAGAGAGAGCCACCAGTACAGGATGTTTACATATCTGCCATTGTAAAAATTCTCTGTGTTTGAAACAGACACACAAACTCTTCTGTAAAGATCCCCAAAGCCTTCCTATGCTGGCCAAAATGGTAAAGGCAATGAATATTTGTTACTGGAGTTTTAAAACACATGCAAAGACTTAAAAAAAGTAAAGTTAGGGGCAGCCTGGGTGGCTCAGTGGTTTAGCGCCGCCTTCAGCCCAGGGCCTGATCCTGGGGACCTGGGATCGAGTCCCATGTCAGGCTCCCTACATGGAGCCTGCTTCTCCCTCTGCCTGTGTCTCTGCCTCTCTGTGTCTGTCTGTCTCTCATGAATAAATAAATAAAATAAAAAGTAAAGTTATTTGGTAACTGATAGTGAAAAGGATCATCTGACAGGTGTGTACTTGCAAGTAAAGGAGAAAGGAGAGAAAGGGGCCTCTTAGGGGGACTTCTTCATTAGCACTTTGGCTTCTGTCTCATGGAAAGTGAAACCCGCTATAGTCCAATATGATCCGCCAAGAAGGTCCTACCAGAAAGAATTTTGATGGATTGCTGGAGGTGAGGCTTTATGTAGCCAGAAGGAAGACATTATAATCACCCTAGTGTGTGTGTGGGGGGGTTCACAGCAGAAGCATGACACCAGAGGATGCCATGGGTCACCCATCATCACTTGTTATTTTGCAGCCTGAGATAAGACTTTGGCAGGGGACAGGGTAGAATGACAAGATCCCCAGACCACGCCTGCTCTGCCACATACTTCTGTGATTTCTGGCTAGTTACAGAATCAGCTGGGGACTCAGTTTATCTGTGGAATTGGGAAAGAACAACACCTGGTCAACCTACTTCATAGAGCTTTTGTGAGAATCAAACGAGGTCACAGGAGACACTGTTTTGTAAGTAATCAAAAGCTATCCGAATAGAAGATATTATTATTCTCCAAGCTTTTTCTCATCAAATACCTGATATAGTGTTTGATTTCTTTTAGTTCACACCTGGAAATAATCTGCACTTTCAGGATGAAACTAACCTCAGTCCTACTGGTTTACTATCCAGTTGCCCTTCCACTCCCAACAGAAGCTATAATGGCCAAAGTGTAGGAAAAGGGAAAAAAGGTAGAAAAGAAGAAAACCTAGCACCATAACATAGATTAGGAAGTAGCATAGGAAGAAAATCTATGCTCTACTTCTTTTTCTTCTAGAACAGAAATAAAAGGGTGCCATGTCTACGTTTTGGGGAAATCTTCTAGTATCTGCTCCCAGATTTTTATTTTTCTGTAGCTCAGGAGAAGACAGAGGCAGGTAGGGTGGGCTCACCTTTGCCCTGGCTCTCCTCTTCCGATTTCTTAACAGATGTGAGCTTGGGTAGGTGATTGTGGCCGCAGGCTTGCTTTTCTCCTCCACTGCTGATTTTTCTGAGAGCCCCATAATTCTCAAGGTCAGACCTTCCCATGCAATACTGAAGCTGACAAATCTAATCTCTCAAGCAAACAGGTTATTTTGCTGCAAAATCTCACAAAGAAAGGGGAGGGACATTTCCCTTGGATTGAAATTTTAAGCTACTTTGAGTCCAAGCTCACAGAACATCCCTATGATTTTCTTCAAGGGGGCCTAAGGGCAAAAAATAGGGGGGGGGGCTTTCTGTCTCTTATGGAATAGTCCCATTTCTAGCCTTGGTCAGACTACTCAGAAAACACTCCCTCCAGCTTTTTATCTGCTTAAACCTGGCACAGACATGAGGTGTGTGAAAGGATGTAGATTGTTATTCAGTGCCTCTGGCATATCATGTTAAGATGAAAAACATAAGTTTGCTACTTAAAGGGGAACTGTCAGTCCAAGGTCATCATTCCCCAGCAGGCCACAGTACCAGCCACACCACAAATAGTATTCTGGGTATGGGACAAGCGTCTGGTTAGTGTCTCCATTTGGGAGAAGCAGGGAGAACAGCATTTCCTCCGAATACCAGATCAATCATTTAGGGGCAATTGGTTTTCTACTAAAATGATCTCAAGTTCACGACTAATAAGACCACAGCTGCCTTTTTATGGTTGAGTTACCCACACACAACTCGGCACCATATTCTAGGTCAGGTCACAAATGCGTAATAGGCCTCAAACTTGGCAGTTTCATTTTCTTCTGTCTTTTCCTTGCCCAACCCACACTGGATTACACACTGACCAAAGCTCCCCTGGAGTCACATGGAATGAGTATTTGGCTCCAAATATCCAAATTTGCAGCCCAAAATGGAGGCCTCCCTGGGCCAACTAAGTTTTTCCATTTCACTTCCAGAGGGCTGCCATGCTTTTTCCAGAGCTTTATGCAGAATTCAGTAGACTGCATTTTCCTGTTGATGGTCCAGGTTATGCAAATGTAGATAGGGGATTCACAGATGGCCCTTAAACTATAAAGTTACCCCAAATTCAAGATCAAAATGAGACTCAATTGTCTACAGAATGAACTTGAACTGCAAGGAGCACAGAGGGAAACAGATCTTAGGGATAAAGAAGGAAAAGAGTAAATAAAATTTTGTTTTTGTTTCCTCTCTTTTCAAAATCAATTTTGCCAAATTGTTAATTATCCTTAAAAGGATGTGAAATGCAGTAAGAAGGAAGTCAATGTTAGCATTTTGGATATCCTGGCAAATGTCATATACAGTCTCTGGGACATTCAAGGTGACATGGACTGACATATTGCCCAAAGCACATTGCCTTACATAACCATTATATTTGCGTAACTGATCCATTCCTGGCATATAAAGCCCTGACCCCTGGGTGCTGGTGAATTAAAATACCAGTTACAGGGTTCAAACTATTGTCCTTTTGTAGGTGGATGTTAACTTCTTCTATTTAGCCGTCGGGGTCCCTGGACTTCTAGTTAGCTCTAACAATGTAATACTCAGGTCAACTAGTTGGCAGTGACCTGAGGACCAGGACATTGGGGTTCACTGCTTTTCTGCCTCCACATTTTAATCTCATATTCCTACACTGGACCTATACCAGTGGCACTCTATCCTGAGACTATTGCCATAGCCATGTACACATGCAGAGCTGAGCACAGTACCCTGAAAAATCTGTAGTGATGTATTGTTATTCACCTAAGGATGTCTTCATTCAAATAACTGATGAAAATAGTGAACAAGAAGACATACAGGGAAGAGCTCTGGGATGTTTCATTACAGATTTTCTTCTAATTTCCACCTAAATTTGTAGATCTAGCTCCTATATTTTTGCATTTATAAGAATCTCAATCAAACTTAGTTCAGTGTGAATTTATTGATATCCAGAGACTGGAATAAAAGAGAAAAACATTGTTCAAACCTTTGAGGAACTTCCAGTCAGATGAAGAATATGTGTGTGTATATCACATGAAGGCAGGGATAAGGGATAGGGGAGTTGGGCCATGATGTGTAGGGGGAGTGTTTCAGTGTATATAAACAGCCAGAGTTCAAAGCATGCAAACCGTTTACCTAAGAAGGGCAAAGTGCCTCAGGGTTTAAAAGTGGGAAAGATTACATTACATTGGATGGTGGAAGTCAGAGTGATTTTATGAAACAGCATATTCCTTCCTTCCCATATCACTTCTGATCATCATTCACATGTCCTTCCTCCACAGCTTCTCCTTTGGGGATCTGACCATCAGTTTGTTTCAACCTTTCTCTTTTCTGACCATGGCTAACCACTAACTCCTGGCCACTCTTTCACTGTCAGCATCTAGCAGATCTCTTTGTCTTATCAACTATCATCCTCAGAAACTCTAACAAGCACATTATTAATATACAAGTACACTAGCTCCACCCTTTATTACCAACTCTAAATTCAGCTACCCACTTAAAAAGTCAGACTTTAGCCTTTATCACCACTTGAAATTGTTCCACTCCAAAAATGCAAATTAAAAATTTTTCTGTGAGATGATGCCCCTTACCCCTCCTCCATTTCTCTTATCATCTTACATTTAAATAACTTTTGTTCTTTGTCTGCATTGTGGTCTTCATTCTGCCCCTTGATCCTTAATAGTCTTGTTCTACTGCCACCCCAATTTTTGGCTTTAATTATTTTATTTCCTAGCCTGTAGCTCTGGTTAGCCTATTAAACAATGCACTTGCTTCCCAGGTGAAATCCCTTGACATGCTGCCATTATATCTCTGGCAACCTTCAACTGCCTTGCCTCCCTGAAGCATTTCCTACATCTACTGTTTCAGACCTTTACTTTTCTCCTCAAAATTCACATCATTCTTGGGAAAGGATATCTCCTCTTAATTCATTGAAAAGATAAAACCAAAGCCACTCAACATAATTCCCTTTGGTTATGTAAACGTCCTATATCTGCACTGTTGAATATGGTAGCTACTGTACATATATAGATATTGAGCACTTTAAATGTGGCCAGTGGAACTGAGGTACTGAATTTTAAATTTTATTTCATTTTAAGTAAAATTTAAATAGCAACATGTAATTAGTGGCTACTCTATTATACATCATATAGACCAGTGCTGTCCTTATGTAATTCCAAACTTTCTTATAGCTACATTAAAAGTAAAAAGAAATAGTAGAAATTAATTTTATATAATTAATAATATTACTTTCATATACTCAATATATTTTATTTAACACAATATATCAAAATATGATCATTTCAATATGCAATCAGTATAAAAATTATTGAGATTTGCATTATTTTTTATGCTAAGTTTTCAGTATCTGGTATATATTTTATGCTTCTAGCATATATCAGTTCAGGCATGAGATTTTCATAAGAAGTATTTGATTTGTATTAAGATTTCATAGTAATATACATTTAAAAATAGATTCAAAGGGCAGCCCGGGTGGCGCAGCGGTTTAGCGCCGCCTGCAGTGGTTTAGCGCCGTGTGATCCTGGAGACCTGGGATCGAGTCCCATGTCGGGCTCCCTGCATGGAGCCTGCTTCTCTCTCTGCCTGTGTCTCTGCCTCTCTCTCTCTCTGTGTCTCTCATGAATAAATAAATAGAATCTTACCAAAAAAAAAAAAATAGATTCAAAGACCAAGTTGTTCCAAATATATTTAAAAGTTTGCCATTAAATGAATCAAGTATCAGCTTTGTGTCTTCATTTTTACTTAATTAAATTAAATTAAATTAAATTAAATTAAATTAAATTAAATTAAATTAAAATTTTATTTCCTTAGTCACACTGGCCACATTTCAAGTGTTCAAAAGCCACATGTGGTAGTAGCTGCCATATTGGATAGTGGTGAATAAATGGTGTGAACATCTCTGTAGCCTCAGATCTCTCAATATTTTGAGTCTTTCTCTTCTTTCACTAGGCTGAGGAAGATGTGTCTTCCTTAACTACCGTAATCTACACAGCTCCTCTAAACTCTCCCTACCAATCTCAGAATCTTACTTCATTTATTAGCTCCTCTACCCTTCCTTATCTCCATCTGTGGTTTATCCTTGTTGTGATTCCTTCCCTTTTTCATAGCAATGATTCTGTAGGCCAGCAGCATCAGCATCACCTGAAGACTTGTTAGAAATGTAATTCTCAGCCTCGCCCTACATGTGCAGAATCAGAAACTCCAAGGGTGGGGCCCAGCTGTCTGTGTTTTCACAAGCCTTCCATGTGATCTTGATGCATGCTACAGTTTGAAAACCATTAGTTTATCAAAAAGTGTACTTGAAAGATACACAAAAACTAATAAAAATGGTTACCTCTGTACAGTTGTAGAGGTAGATGGAGAGATAGCTGGAGGTGAATCTTTACACTGTTATGATTTTGGAATCATTTATATGTTCAATTCAAATTTTAAAAAAAGAGGAAGATATTTATAATATACTGATGGGCTCTTCCCCATACCCATTTTGTTTCTTTTACTCTTAGATGGGGCTTGAAACTTAGTAAATTTTAAAACTTCTCCAGGTGATCCTAGGAAATGCACAGTTCAATATTTTTTTTAGTATTTTCATAGTTGTACAACCCATCACCTCAATTTATAACACTTTTCTCACCCCCAAAAGAAATCCTATACTTATTAGCAGCCACTTCCACTGCCCTCAATCTTCCCACAAACTTTTACTATTTTTTAGATGAACATTTTGTTACTAGCAATTTCAGAAATAATATTATTAGCCATGGTATATTTAGGCAAAATATATTTTCCAGACATTATTCTTAGCCATAATAAAAATATCTCTTTGGGTCAGAGGTACTTCCCTAGGCCTAGAGTGTTTTTTTTCTTTCTTCTTTCTCTTTCTTTCTTCTTTTTCTTTCTTTCTTTCTTTCTTTCTTTCTTTCTTTCTTTCTTTCTTTCTTTCTTTCTTCTTCTTCTTTCTTTCTCTCTCTCTTTCTTTCTTTCTCTTTCTTTCATTTTTTCTTTCTTTCTTTCTTTCTTTCTTTCTTTCTTTCTTTCTTTCTTTCTTTCTTTCTCTCTCTCTCTCTCTCTCTCTCTCTCTTTCTTTCTTTCTTTCTTTCTTTCTTTCTTTCTTTCTTTCTTTCTTAGATTTTATGTATTCATGAGAGACACAGAGAGAGGCAGAGACATAAGCAGAGGGAGAAGCAGGCTCCCTGCAGGGAGCCCGATGTGGGGCTCCATCCCAGGACCCTGGGATACGCCGTGAGCCAAAGGCAGACGCTCAACCACTGAGCCACCCAGGTGCCCCATGGAACTTCACTTTAAAGATTTATTTATTTGAGGGAGAGAGTATGTGTGTGAGTGGAGGGAAGGGACAGAGGAAGAGGGAGAAACTTAGACTCCACGCTGAGTACAAAGCCCAACCTAGGTCTCGATCTCATGATCCTAAGATCGTGACCTGAGCCAAAACCAAGAGTCAAATGCTTAATGAAGTCTGCCACCTAGGCTTCCCTAGAACTTTTTTTTTTTTTAACTTCTCAAAATATGTAGAGTTTTCAAAGTTTCTGCAAATAATAGTCAAAGTTGCTTTTGATGGTGAGCTGAAAAGACAAAAGATATTCTTCTTATTCCCAACTATTAGTAAAAGGTCCAAAATTACACAGGGAGGCATGGAAGCAAATCAGGGAATGCTAAATGAAGGCCTCAAACCAAACCAAATCAAACCAAACCAAACCAAACCAAAATGTTAAAAAAAAAATGGGCCTAGACTCAGACTACACCAAATATCCTAGGAAAAGTCAGGGGAAAGCCACTAGGACAAACAAAAGACTGGAATATTTAACTCAGCCTTGAAGTGAACTTTCCAAACATTGACTTCCTTGATCTCCTAGGGCCAGAGGATGATAAAATGGTTTGTGGGATCTGGCTGGTGCCACAGGGATGAGAGGCTGTGCCTGACCCCACACCCCTCCCCACTCATCTCTGAGGCTGGCTTTGTTCCTTTCAGCCCTTAGGGCTTATGTTCCGTGGGAGGCTAGGACAGTTTTTGTTATCGACTAGACATATCAGTTTCAATGACAATCATCCTTCTAAAACACACACACACACACACACACACACACAGTATTTCTCATGACTTCTTCCTTTACTCCAAATATGCAAGTTTTAAAGGGAAAGGAAACCAAAAAGATGTGGTTAGGGGAAGAAAAAGACTATATCAACTGGGAAGTTAAAGTGATGACCCAGAGAACAATCTCTCAACTGATGCCTTGGAGTTTACTTCCAACACTATGTGCATAGAAAGAAATGTATTTCCTCAGAATATGCACCAGGAAAGTGAACACAGGTTGCTGCATCAAGAATCTTGAGATGAAAGATATAAAAGATATCTTGAGAGGGAAGGGAAATACCACATGCAATGAAATGAAATGAGAAAGGAGGCTGATGGAGGGCAAAGAAAAAAAAATCCCTAGCTAATAACATGTTCTTTCCTTCCTTCCTAACACAATGACACACACGACTTAATGAAGCCAGTGAGTTCTGAGACTGATGTAAAAGTTCCAAAAAAAATACTCCTCAGCAAAGGCCCCTGGGTAAATGGTGTCATTTCTAATTTCTCCAGTTCCTGTGATTTAGAGCAGACTCAGGATCTGAAATTCACACCAGCTCTTTGTGCACCAGGGTCCGGGGCAGCCAGGGCCCAGGCCCGGGGAGCAGGAACGCAGACTTCCTATATGATTTCACTACCGCGGCCCTGCTTTGTCTCACATTTAAAATAATTTGCCAGGTAAAAATAAACTTCTCAGAATCACAGAGTGAAAAATTTACTTAACAATTCAATCCCTGTAAGTTTGGGATTGACAGAGAAAGTGCAGCCGAGGCTAATTAAATTACCGAAATGTATTTGAATGGTGGTTTCACTAGTGAGTTTATTAATTCACATCATTATCATTGTTATTATTACCACAACTCTGTAAATTATGCTTTTTATGAGATAGCGAGATGTGCGGGCTGTTAGCTCTCAAGCATACCCTGCTTAGCTGTTGGTTTCTCTCTTGAGTGCCATTCTTAGAAAGCAAACCCCATTTGTCCTAAGTCCCATGCCCCAGGTGGCATGTTCTGAGTTATCTTTGTTTATTACTGTTTGGAAATAATTAAAATCTCCAAGAAAATTTCCTTTGTCTCTGCTTTTGGCAGTAATTCTCACAATAGGAATAAGTGTGGTTCATAATGTTAGCTCCTTCCAGGGTAGTTTCCCTGCACTTAGCAAATATGTGAAACTCAGACTCCCAGGTTTAAGTCTAATGGAATCAGAACTGCTCTTTATTCCTCAAGGACAATTTATGGTATATGGATAGGAGTTTTTGTACACTCAGATTGGCCTCATGTTATTAAAAATTAATTGCCAATTGTATATATGTTCATTTGCCCAATAATTTTGGGCAAATTGAGAAGACTTTATTGAAATGAGCAAAATTTATCTATCAGATATATTAGGCAAGGATGCCAAGTCTCCTTGAGTCAAGAAGAATCTCCCAAATTTGTGCAAGATGCTCCCTATCTCTAGTATAAAACGATTTTGATGTCTTTTCTACTCATAGTGTGGTCTCTGAATCAGCAGATTGGCATCACGTAACAGTTTGTCAGAAATGTGGAATCTCAAACCTATTCCAAACCTACTGATCCAGAATCTGTACTTTATTAATATCCCTAGCTGATTTGTATGCACTTTAAAGTTTGAGAAGCACTGCTAGAGTATGAAGTAGAGATATGTCTTCTGCCTTCTCATCTCACCTCCACCTGCAGTAGCCTGTCACCATGATTTTCTGAACAAAAGCTTGAAATATACTACTTTGAAAACCTTAGAAATTATATTCTAATATATATTCCCATTCTGAACAAATTTAATGTTATTTACCCAGTATCTGTCTCAAAAAAATAAACACAAATGAAATATCTATTACCAAGATGGTCTATCCTGTGACTCTTACTAGTTTAAAGGAAAAAATTAAGTGTGTTAGATGGTCATTAGATAAGTGACTTTATCCTCTATGATTCAATCACCTCTTTATTCCATGCCTCAGAGATTACTAATGTTACATAATGAAAACATCATCAGGATTTAGTGGAGGGCAGATATAACTCCCCCCCCCCCAAAAAAAAACATTTTATAAAACAAAGGATAAAAGAGTACCTGAAATAAACATTTTTAAATTAAAAATATTAATTTGTAATTAATATTTCAAATCCACTTTCTTCCCTACCATAAAGGCCTCCTTGAATTTCATTTCATGCTAAATGCAGCTTATTTCAGGAGACACTTCCACTGATAATATCACTGTATATTTACATGGTGGATCACATTTACAAAAAACTTTTGCAAATGATAATGATATTTCTCCTTTAATTTTAATATCAAATTAAGAATAATCAATTTTGTCTCCCTTGCTTATAAAAATTTCATGTCAAATAATTTGGCACTTCAATAACCATAAATATGATTAAAGTCTTTGCCTTAGGAAAAAATTCACATCACTGCAGTTCTTGGGAAAGAAAGAAAGAAAGAAAGAAAGAAAGAAAGAAAGAAAGAAAAAGAAAGAAAGGGAAAGGAAAGGAAAGGAAAGAAAGGAAGAAAGAAAGGAATTATAGTTCTTGGAGAACAGTTTTCACTTAGTATTTATTATTTTAAGCAAAGAAAAGTAGCACTTCTAAAAAGAACTGTCACTTTACAGAAATAGTTTTCCAGGTGTTTTACACTAACTTCAACCATCTTTGGGGAGATACAAATAAAATGTTTTTCGTGTATAGTAACTGTGATCCTCTTCTAAAAACAAATACACACTTTGAGTTTAAAAATTCCCTTGGTGATATGTACAGGAAGAGCTTTCACTATGGTACTAATGCATTCTGAATTACTGTGGAGCAGCTCTGGGAATCCCTAGCTCCTAGCATAAAAATAGTTGTTCTGCTTTCCCTGAAACACTCTGCAGAAGACAGTCTTTTAGCAATGCAAAAACTCTCAACTAACATTCATGGATCACTGTGGATGTCATGTTTTGATATGTTTTAGAGTTGGTTCTAGGGCAGTTGCTCTTCATGGCTCCAGTTGATATTATAGTTACAACATGGCAATGAAGAAAGACCAAGATCACAGCAGGGTTAGCCTCTAAGGCTGAGGAAAGAAATGAATATAAGGAAAGAGTCTATAAGATCACAGCTTGTCTGGACTGAGAAAAACAGCCTAGAGAAGAGGGGAGAAGAGAGAAAAGGTAGGGTGGTAGTGGGGAGATGGTGGTGGAAGAGAGGCAGCAGGAAAGGAATTAGCAACAATTTAAGGGAATATGAGAAAAGAGCTGTTACTCTGACCAGGATTAGTATAGGCTATAAAACAGGACCCAGGATATAACGGAGCTTATCCATGTCCACCATAGGTAAAGAAACATGGAGGTCACATCTAGGCACCTTGGAAACTGAAACTAGGGCCAGGACTGCTAGATGGTGTCAGAATGTGTGCCATGATTTCACGGTGTTTCTGAAAAGTCTGTTTGAGAACATGGTAGGGAGACAGGAGCATGTCTCTAGTTGAGGCCTGGTTGGAAGGATGACAAGCCCCAGCATGTTGCTAGGAATCATATGACCACCCTTCTAGTATCAATGACCCAATGAGGAACAAAAAAATTCCAATGATCTCTCATTCCTAGTGACCCTAGCCAAAAGCCAGAAAACAATTCAATGTAACTTTTCTAAGCAGGCATCTCCTCTTGAATTCCACAAGAAATCGTGATGGAGCTGGAGAAAAGCTGGTCCATTATAGAGTCTATAAGACACTTCAGAGTTGATTTTAAAAAGCTGAGATGGAACAAGGGATAGGAAAGAGAAGACGGAAAGAAACGACATTATGTACAATTAAGAGAACAATCCATGTGGGGTGGAGTCGGGCAAAAAGATTCCTAGTTCTATTAAGCTGAGTTGGGTCATTTCCTTCAGGGAAGAAGGGAAAAAAACATTTATTTAGCACACAGATTTTTCTTAAGCACTATGCTAGATGCCCACAACAAGCAAAACTGTTGCAATAATCTGGATTTGTATTATAGAATTTAGCTATGAGGATAGGAAGAAAGCCTACCTTCTAGAGATTTTAGTATTTTAGAACTAAGACATGTTGGAGATATTGTGACGAAATGGTCATAAGGGATAGAAAGACAACCAAGTAATACAACATGAAAGCACTTTGAAAATTATAAATATGTGATACATATAGGAAACCATGATAGGAAAAATATAAGTGAAGATTCTCTGTGTGAGATCCGGTCTAATGGCTTTGCATTGAAAATGCACAATAATTGTTCATATGTCTATCAATCTTTGAAAGAAAACTTGAGAGTTGAAATAAGAATACATGACAAGGATCAGAACATGTAGATGCTCGGTGTTAAAGAAATGTTAACATTTACCCTATTATTACTGATAGCTAATATGGCAAGAATCTAGACATTTCAGCATTTCTCTGTGCATTTCTAGAAAATATTATGAATGGCAATCCTATGTACTTTCTGTGTCTATAAGAATCAAGGTACTATTTAATTCCCAATATTTTTATCATCTTGGATTTTTATCCCTATTAAGTGTTTTTACAGATCTCACTGAAATGTTACCTATGTCCAAATGCTACCATAGTCCTCTATGAAGACTTCCTAATTTTTCTGGGAAGTTACAATCCCCTTCCTAAGGATTCTATGGTCTCTGCTCAGCTCTCTCAGAGCATTATAACTTATTTATACACTTGCCTGACCCACCCATTAGGTTTTGATACAGGGACTGTATTAATATATCCTTAAAGCCTGGTAGTACATGGCACATACTATGTAATCAGTAAATGTTTGCTAAATAAATGAATAAGAAAGCAAGTTGAGAACATGAGATATGTGTGCTAAGACATATCTTAGCATGCTTATATCTAAGACATGCTTAGACTTAATGCTTGAACCAAATGTAGAATTTCAAATACTATTAGAAAATTGGAAAAGATATTTTCATGGCTAACTCCCACGTTCTTCAAGTGTTGGTTTAAGTATCATTATCTTACTATCTTGACTAACTCCACTATAATTGAATCCCCATCCCTGGCCTCATACCCTCATTTTTCTCTTACCCTGTTTTATTTCTCTGACAGTGTTCATGTTTGCATGTTGTTTTTCTTCCTCAATAGAATATAAACACTATAAAGGCAAGAATTTTTTTCTTGTTTTGTTCATTTCTATATCCTGAATGCCTAAAATAAGAGCAGGGATATAGGAGAGATGGACAATGCATATTTAATGAATAAATGTATTAATGAATAAGGACTTATCCTTAGCATTGAGGTTTTTTTGTTTTGCTGACTAGAGAAAGTAGAATCAAAGATTTAGATAAATTTACAGATTTGCACATTAGTAGATTATGAGAGATGGATAGTATTACCTTACAACATTCAAGGTGGGCATCGAGAGTCAGACTATAACATACATCCACCATTAGACATTACAAGTCTAATGCAATATATTTTGATAAAGATGTTTCTCGGGAAAGAGCCAGTCCTAACAAAGCTTTTATAAAAAAAAAACAATCACAATTATTTCTAATGAACAGGTTTTAGGCTGAGGGTGTTCATATTTTCTCTTATAAGGGTATTATTTTCATTTTGGTTGAAGGCTTTTACATAAGTACAATGCAATCATTATTTAGTACTTGCTCTTTTACAGCCATTATTGAGGCTAAACCAAGACAAAGAGATAGGATTTGAATTTATATTATCTAACCTATTGTGAAATTTTGATAAAGAAATCCACACTGTCAAAAATCACTTCCCTATGTTGCTGATCCAGTCCTACAGATACACTCATTTCATCAGTATATATGTGATTCCCGACCATAGTGCATGGTGCTAGCCACCAAGAATGCCAAGAGAGATAAATCATGGTTTCTGCTTCATCGTGTTATTTGGGAGATGGGACACGTACATAAAAAGCATAGGGAAGCTGGGTTGAGGGCCATAGAAATAGCACAGATAAGAAGAGTCATTGAATTTCCAGGAAAGACATGAGAATGAAAGTTGGTGGAGGTTAAGTTGGGTGAGTTAGAATTTGATTTAAGTTTTGAAAAAATTGGGCAAAATAAAGATGGAGGAGTTTTTCTTCTAGGCCAGCCATGTCTTCTAACTGGTCTTCTGATTTATTGGGGGGATAATTCTCAGTCTCAATATATCTTAATTTTTTTCCTTATAAGATGGCTGAGAGTACACTCTGCCCTTCAATGTGCTGACTCCCTAATTTGTTTTACATGAATGAAAATGCAAATTTCTAATTTAGAAAGACTAGAACTTCTTTTAATGTTAACTAAGCATGCTTCATTTTCATAAAAAATAGGATAGTTTGTTTTTAGTGGCTTCCATGTGACCATCCCAATGTGAGAGGGTTTGGTATTCCCAAATAAAACAGGCTAAACTTATTTAAAAGACTAATTCATTATTAGCATTTTAAAAATCTTTTCTGAGATGAGCCCAAAGTTTTGTTTTTATTCACTTTCTCAAATAAATTCAATTTTTTGCATCATAAAAATAATATGAGTAAAATATAAAAATACATAAATGTTTGTAAAAACCTCAGTCCCACCTCACACTCACTGCTAGTATTTTGGTAGGAGTAGACAGCATTCACTTACTAAGTGTATGCTCAGATCCCAAATGACACTTGAGGTTATCTTCATGGGAGTATTACAAAGAAAACATTAGTGTTTACTTTGAGAATTTGAGTGCTGCTCCCCAGTTTTATTTCCTTAATCTCTCAGATGAAATATTTCTTAACTTTCTTTACTGGGGAGCACTTAAAAATGGTACACGTTCCTTGCTGCCAACATTCCCAACTGGTAAATTGAAAAATGGACCATCCCATCATTTCCCTTGCACCTGCATTAGTCTGTCTTCTCTAACGTGCTTAGCCAGAGTGTAAGTGGATGCATCTGCTTTACAAGTTAACCGATAGAATTTGTTTATAAACCCACTGAAGAGCTAAATGAAGCAAACTGCATTATCGTGCTTACTAATTACATTTCATTTCAGCTGAAAGCTTATTACAGATACAGCCTGAAAACCTGACTTTTTAATTTTGTTTACATCCACTTCTGCTTTTACTTCAGCCCCCAGAAGAATTTTTTTTCCATAAAACTGTTAGAAGGAGGATTAAAGCAGTTGACTGGAAGAGGCTGTGGTATTGGTTAATATCCCCTCAACTATGTTTATTAATAAGAAAAGGCCTGTACTCCTGGTATAGATTGGTATCACTACTGTATTAATGCATTCCTCAGACATCCAGAATGCATGGATGTCTTTCACTGGCCTTTTAACTCACCACTTCCTGAGCAGAGGTTATGTTTCTTATAGACGGAGCAATATGACTGTAAGGGCAAAACAAGCTGATATCCAAAACCACAGATATCTGAACAAGCCACATTGTTAACACTATCATGTCAACTCAGATGTGCTCTCTTCTTTTTCATCAAAATGAAGTTGTGCCCAACATTTCATTAACTGTTAGCTTTGTGCATATTCAGAAATGACAGGACCTGTGATGTCCTGTGCTCTGTTGCTTGTGGATTCTTCCCACATCTCTCCTAAAAAGTAGTTTTTCTCCCCACGATCTCCTTCAGTCTTACAACAATTTTACAAAAGCAAAAGGTTATAATTATTTTTTAGAATAGTCACCTGCAAAATGACCATACTAGACAGAGACCTTGACTCTCTAGGCTGTTTAGATTACTACCCTCATTTACAATTTCTCTCTGGTAGAATTAGAACCCCTCACATTTGTGTTCTAGTTACTTCTACCTTAGCTTCTCCAGTCTACCATGCCTACAGATGCTACTTCAGAAGATTATCATATCCTTATGGTGGTGACAAAGGAGGAATTAGATTATTTGGACATGGATGACACAGACCCTTTTATTTTCTTCATGGATCTCCCTACATGGCAATTTTTGAAGTCTGGGGGGTCCCCTTCAAGAGGTCTGTGGGATTGAAACTGTTTTCATAAAAATACTAAGACATTATCCGCCTTTTTTACTGTTTTGACATTTGAACTGATGGTGCAAAAGCAATGATGGTGTAAGTGCCAGTGCCTTAGTCCAAATAGAGGCAGTGGCACCAAAATGCTAGTAGTCATATTTTCATCATCATGCACTTGCAGGGGAAAAAAAAAGCCAGTGTCACTTATGGATATCTTTGAGGAGGCAATAAAATTTCTTTATTAGGTCTCAATCTTTGACTATGATTCTTTTCAGTATGACAAAATGGGAAGTACATATAAAGCACTTCTGCTTCATACAGAAGTATGATATGCATCTGTGCAGATATTTGAGTTGAGAGCTAAATGAGCTTTTATTTTTTTAATAGAATGCCATTTTTGCTTGAAAGAATGACATACTATGGTTATTCAGACTTGGGCATCTGGCAGACATTTTGTCAAAAATGAACAAAGTGAGCTTGTCACTTCAAGGAAAACAACTGACAGTATTTGTTGCCGACAATAAAATTTGAGCTATCAAGTAAAAATTAGAATTTTGGAAAATTTGTATCTGCCACTATGAGCTTGACAGCTTCCCGATATTTAAAGGCTTTTCGATAAGACTGCTGTGATATTAATAAATGTGATTTGTTGATACTGAATTATAAAATGTGTCAACACTTAGAAAATCAGTATAAATCAATAGAGCAACATTTTCCAAATGACCAATGCATGGTGTTATAAAATTAGACTTGAGTAAAAGATCCATTCACAGTGCAAAATATATGTTAAATCTATTTGATCTAATGTGTCATTTAAGGCCAATATTTCCCTATTGATTTTCTGTCTGGATGATCCATTCTTTGGTGTAAGTGTGATATTAAAATCCTCTACTATTATGTATTGCTGTCTATTTTTCCCTTTAGGTCTGTTAATATTTGCTTTATATATTTAGGTACACCTAGGTCAGGTACACAAATATTTACAAATGTTCTATCTTCTTGTTGGATTGATCATTGCATAATACCCTTCTTTATCTCTTGTTACAGTTTTTGTTTTAAAGTCTATTTTTTATGATATAAGAATAGCTATTGCAGCTTTATTTTGGTTTCTGTTTTCATGGAATATCTTTTCTCATCGTTTCACTTTCAGTCTTTGTGTGTCCTCAAATCTGAAGTGAGTATTTTTAGGCAACATATAGATAGGTCTTATTTCTTTATATATTCAGTCACTATATGTCTTTTGATTAGAGAATTTAATTCATTTATAGTTAAAGTAATTATTGATAGGTATGCATTTATTGCCATTTTGTTTTCTGGCCTTTTTTTTTGCAGTGCTTCTCTGTTCTTTCTTTTCTCGCTCTCTTCTTCTGTGGTTTGATGACCCTCTTTAGTGGTATGCTTATATTCCTCTCTATCTTTTGTGTATTTATATGGTTTTTTTAGTCTGTGGTTACCATGAGACTATTATATCTATAATAGTCTATTTTCAGTTGATAAGAACTTAAGTTTGATCACATTGTAAAGTTCAACATTATTACTCACCTCATCCCCATGTTTTTGATGTCACATTTTACATTTTTTAAATCTTCTGTATCCTTCAATTATTTTAATCATAATTATTTTTACTACTTTTGTCTTTTAAATTTCATACTAGTTTTATAAGTGATTTATCCACTTCCTTTATTATATATTTACCTTTTCAGTTAATTTTGTTCTTTCATAGGTGTTCTCATTACTAGTTAGTGCCCTTTCTTTTCAACTTAAATAAGTCCCTTTAGCATTTCTTGTAAGGCCAGTGATGAATATGTTTAGCTTTTACTTGTCTGAAAAACTCTTTATCTCTCTTTCACTTCTGAATGATAACTTTGCTTAGTAGACTATTTTTGCTTAGCAGTTCTTTGTTTTCAATACCTTGAGTATACTGTGCCACTTCCATTTGTTCTGCAAAATTTCTACTGAAAATATCTGCTCAGAGTCTTATGGGGGCTCCCTTCTACATAAAAGTTGTTTAACTCTTGCTGTTTTTAATATTCTCTTCATAATCTTTAACTTTTGATGTGATAATTACAATGTGTCTTGGTGTGGGTCTCTTTGAGTTCCTCTTATTTGGAACTCCGTGGACTTTCTGGATCTAGATGTCTATTTCTTTCTTCAGGTTAGGGAATTTTTCAGTCATTATTTCTTCAAATGAGATTCTACCCCTTTCTCTCTCTCTTCTTCTTTTGGAGCCTTATAATGCAATATCAGTCCATTTGACGTTATCCCTCACATCCCTTAAGCTTTCTTCACTATTCCTCATTTTTTTTTTTTTGTGCTCTGTGTTCCACTGCTTTGTCTTCAAGTTGATTGATCTTTTCCTCTGCTTCATCTAGTCTGCTATTGAACACCTCTAGTGTAGCGGTTCTAAGAGGAAGGTCCATAGCGATAAATGCCTACCTCAAGAAACAAGAAGAATCTCAAAAGCTTAATTTCATACCTTATGGAACGAGAAAAAAAAAGGACAAATGAAGTCCAAAGTTAGTAGAAGGAAGGAAATAACAAAGACTAGAGCAGAAATAATGACATAGAGACTTAAAAAATAATGTAAAAGGTCAATAAAACTAAGAGATGGTTCTTTGAAAAGTTAAAATAGAAAAACCTTTAGCTAGAATCATCAAAAACATAGAAGGCTCAAATAAATAAAAAATGAAAGAGGAGATGTTACAACTGATGCCATAGAAATACAAAAGATCATAAGAGACCACTTTGAACAAATATATGCTCATGAATTGGACAACCTAGAAGAAATAAATAATTCCTAGAAATACACAACCTACCAAGACCTAATCATGAGGAAATAGAAAATATGAACAGACAAATTACTATGAAGGAGGTTGAATGAAAAACCAAAAAACTCCTGAGATACAAAAGCCCAGGACTAGATAGTTTTGTAGATGAGTTCTACCAAAAATTCGAAGAAAAATTAATAACCAGTCGTTCTTAAATCTTTCCAAAAAATTGAAGAGGAAGAAACTCTTCCAATCTCATTTTATGAATCCAGCATTAACCTGAAACCATAAAACTCCTAGAAGAAAACTTGACATAGGTACTGGCAATGATTTTAGAATCTGACACCAAAAGCAAAAGTAATAAAAGCAAAAATAAACGATTAGTACAACATCACACTAAAAAGCCACTGCACAGCAAAGGAAACCATCGACATAATGTAAAGGCAACATACCGAATGGGAGAAAATATTTGCAAATTATATATCTGATAAGGGGCTAATATCCAAAATATGTAAATAACTCATACAACTCAGTGGCAAAAACAAAAATCAAAAAACAAAAACCCCAAACAAAAAACAATCCAGTTAAAAAACGGGCAGAAGATCTGAGTAAATATTTTTTCAAAGAAGTACAGATGGCAAACAGGTATATGAAAAGATGCTTCACATCATTAATCATCAGGCAAATACAAATCAAAGCCACAATGAGATCTCACTTACATCTGTTAGAATCAAAAGACTAGAAATAACAAGTGTTAGTGAGGATATGGAGAAAAGGAACCCTCATGGACTGTTGTTGGAAATGTAAAGTGGTATAGCCACTATGAAAAACAGTATGAAGTTTCCTCAAAAAATTAAAATGAGAACTACCATATAATCTGGGTATTCCACTTCTGGGTATTTTCTAAAGAAAACAAAAACAGTAATTTAGAAAGGTATACATCCCCATGTTCATTGCAGTATTATTTATAATAGCCAAAATATGGAAATGACCTAACTGTCCATTCATGGATGAAGGGATTAAAAAGATGTGATATGTATATACAATGGAATATCATTCACTCACAAAAATAATGAAATCTTACCATTTGTGACATGAATGGACCTCGAGGGCATGATGCCACATGAAACAAGTCAGAGAAAGAGCAAATAATGCATGATCTCTTTTGTATGCAGAATCTAAATATATATACTAACCTCATAAATACAGATAACAGATTGTTACTTGCTAAAGGGGGTGTGGGGGGTGGTAGAAGAGGGTGAGTATTTTCTTTAGTTTAAATAAATTGAAATAAAAATACATTGACAAAAAATACATTGACAATATCACTAGAAATATATAAGGATACAAATGTACTATCATGAGAAACAAATGAAAGTACCAATAAGGAATGAAGGAAGAAAAAAACACGAAATCAAACAAGGGAAGGTAAGATAATAATATGCTATGGACTGAGAAGTTATATAAATTCAATTCTTTGTTTCTGATGGCTGCAAAAGAGAGGGAAAATTAAAACTGTCCCTATGTAAATTTCTGAAATTAATTTAAACCAGCTAGGATTCTAATTTTTCAAATATGAATCAAATTTTAATTTTAATCTCGAAGCATCAATAGGTAAGAATAAACAAAAATAGGGACATTTGGGTGGCTCTGTGGTTGAGCATCTGCCTTCAGCTCAGAGCGTGATCCTGGGATCCTTGGGTCAAGTCCCACATCAGGTTCCCAGCTCCCTTCTCTCTCTGCCTATGTCTCTGCCTCTCTCTGTGTGTCTCTCATGAATAAACAAATAAAATATTTTTTAAAAAACATAAAAATCTTCTATAAAAACAGATTTATACTGCCAGTCAATAAAGCAAAGAAAGAAGAAAAAACGTAAGTTTACAAAAATTAACAGAAGATAGTATGGGTTGCAAAGTAGAAATATAGTCAGGGAAGCAGATCAGATGTGGACCAAAGACTTCATTCAATTTCAGGGTATGGAGGACCTGGTCTTCCTCTGTCAAAGACCAAATTATTTGTTCTCTTGGAGCCATAGTCTTCCATTTCATCCACTGACTTGGAAAGATTTCTATGATAAGGAGTAAGTTAAAAAATTGAATTCCAGATCAACTTAAATGAGTTTGATTTACTTTTATAATCATGTTTGATAATAAAAACCCTGAAGAATTTCATAAACACACACACACGCGCACACACACACACACACACACACACACGAATGAGCAGAACTGGGAACAAGGGAAAACTGTTAGTGCCTCCTCTCCAAAATGAAAATCTAAACGTATGCTACTTATTCCACTTTTCTGAAAACCATAGCTATTCACAGAATAGAGAAGTCTGCATTTTCAGAGGATTCACTTCAGGCTCCTCTCAGATAGGGAGTTGTCCTGGTTTAAAGTGGAATTCAGTTTTAAAAAACTGAACCATTCCACACTAGAGATTGAACAAGTTCCTCACTCCTTAATGATGAGTTGTGCAAAGTAAGCCTCTTCCAAAGAGTTCAGTATATAAAGGGAGATAGTAGCAAATCCTGGCAACATGAGATAAATCTTATTTTAGAGTCATTCTATAAAATTCCTCAAAATTGTCAAGGTCATAAAAACATAGAAAGTCTGAGAAGTTGCCAGGCAGGAGCTATTACAACTAAATTTAACATAGCATCCTCAAAAGGACCCTGGAATAGAAAAAGATACTTTAGGTAAAAATTAAGGGAATTTTAAAAAGTATAGTATTTAGTTAACAATAGTGTATTGATGTTGGTTTATCAATTGCAACAAATGTATTATACTAATGTAAGATATTATGAATAGGGGAAATGTATATGGGGTATAAGAAAAATGCACAATAGACCAATTGATTCCAATGTATTAGTATGGTATGAAGAGTAGGGGAAGTTCATTGACATAGTTTCAGATTCCATGTTGCAATTACCCTTTAAGAAACTGCCACTTGTTCATTTGTGTAGTATCAAAGAACAATCACAATTATCCAAAGAGGCTAGTAAAATATTCCTCCCTCTTCCTACTACATATCTGTATAAGGCTGGATTTCTATCATACATTTCAATCAAAACAATATACCACAACAGATTGAATGCAGAAACAGATATGAGAAACTAATTACCCTATATTAGGCTGGATATTGAAGAGATATGCAAAAACAAACATAATGTCACTCCTTTCATTAAATGCTTTTGTTTTTGAAAATATAGTGACTTTGCACTAAGATATTTTACTTAAGTTAACATGTGGGATTATCACTGTTATTTAAGAATAAATGAATAATTATTTTAAAAATCCCTGTTATATCTTCTAATGTGGTAGATACAAATAGGTGAAACTCATATAAATACAATTTCTTTGGGGTTACAAATAATTTTTAAGAGTACAAAGGAAATCCTAAGACCAAACATTTGAGGACTTCTACTTTATAATCACACCATGGTTTGGATAGAAATAGTAATAGCTATTCCTTAACTTATATTCTCACTATAACATAGCCATCTGCACACAAATGTTACATTTTTTGCATGTATGGAAAAATAGGCTACATTTCAACAATATTTTATTATGTATCTTAATAAAAAATCTATGTAAATTTGAATTTGTAAAAACTGACATTCTGTTAAATCTTCTACCAGGAACAACTGTCCTAGACCACTAAATTGTTTAGTGTGCTAAATAATCATTTTTATAAACAAAAAATCATTCATTTAAACGAAGGCAGATATGGCTAACTTCAGGTCTGTCTTATTCTCTTATATATGCATTCCATGCTATAAATTGTCCTCTAGACATTTGCTGCATCCCACAAGTTTTGATGTCATGTTTTCCTTTTCATTTAATTAAAAGTATTTTGAAACTTCTCTCTTATGACTTTGACTCATGTGTTATTTACACGTGTTTTACTTAATTTCCAAATATTTAGAAATTTTTTTTAGCTTTTTGTTATTGATTTCTAGTTTAATTCCAATGTGATCCAAGAACATAATTTTTATGATGTCAATACTTTTCAGTTCTTTTTGGCTCCAAAATCGCTCAGTGAATGTTCAATGTGATCGTCACAAGAAGATGTTGTTGGATAGAGTATTCTACATACGTCAATCAGATCAAGTTGATGGATCATGCTATTCTTTTATCCTCACTTATTTTCTTCCTGTTTGATTAATCAATTACTAACAGAGGGGCACTGAAGTCTCCAACTAATAGTGGATTTATCTAATTCTTGAACTTCTATAGTTTTTGCCTCATATATTTGATACTGTTTTTGCTAGGTACATACACATTAAGGAGTGTTCTGTCTTTTGGGGGAACCAACCACTCTCTCTCACATAATATTCTTCTTTATTCCTGATACTTTTCCTTGTTCTGAAATTAGGTTTCTTATTTTTAGAAATTAATATAACTACCCATCTTTCTTCTGATTAGTCTCAGAATCTTCTCCATCCCTGTACTTTAAACCTATCTGAGTCTTTACATTTAAAGTGGATTTCTCCTTGACAACATAGTTGGGTCCTATTTTTTTACCCACTCTGATAATCTGTCTTTTAATTGGTGTATTTAGACCAGTCACATTTAAAGCGACTATTGATTTAGTTGGATTAACATCTACTATATTTGTAACATTTCTATTTGTTGCTTTTTGGGGTTTATTTTCTCCTCTTTTTCCAACTTTCTGTTTTGAGAATTTTATATAATTCCATTTTATTTAATCTCTTAATGTATCAACTTTACTTCTTTTTAAAAAAGTTTTAGTGGTTGCCCTAGAATTTACAACAGACATTTTTAACTAACATAAGTCCACCTTTAAATAACACTATGCACAAACTTTAAGGGCAAGTTTCTTTTAACAGACTATTTCCAATTTCTCTCTACTGTCCCTTGTGACATTGCTGCCATTCACTTCTCTTATCCATTTGCTATAATCACCTATTACATTGTTACTAAAGTTGCTTTTAAAAACCAATTCTTTTAGGTTAATTTGGAATAAGAGAAATAAAAAAAATTTATTTTACCTTAATTTATTCCTTCTTGGAAACTCTTACTTTCTTTATATGCATTCAAGTTTCTGATCCATATCATTTTCTTTTCTCCTGAAAAACTTATTTTAACATTTCCTGAAGATTGGGTCTACTGGCAATTCTTTCTTTCAATTTTTGATTGAGAAAGTTCATTTATTCTTAACTTTGGAAGGATAATTTTTCTGGTTATAGAATTCTAGTTTGCTGTAGGTTTTTTCTTTTAGCACTTTAAAATACTTAATTCCATCCTTCTCATTTGCATGGTTTTAATGAGAAGCATGCTGTATTTCTTATCCCTATTCTTCTGTAAGTAAGGTGTTTCTTCCCTACCCCTTTAGCTTATTTCAAAGTTTTCTCTTTGATTTTGATTTCCTACAGTTTGAATATGATATACCTAGATACTTTTGGAGAGTTGCTTTGTTTTGTTTTACTGTATTTATCCTAATTGATGTTCACCGAGATTCCTGCATCTAGGTTTGGTGTCTGTCATTAATTTTGGAAAGTTCTCAGCCATTAATATCTCAAATATTTCTTCTGTTTTATCTTCATTTCTTCTCCTAGTATTCCAATTATGCTGATGTTACATCTTTTAACTTTTTCTCACAGCTTTTAAGGTTCTGTTCTGTTTTGTTTTCTTCCTGTTTTTCTTTGCACTTTAGCTTGGGACGTTTCTATTGGCCTATATTCAAGCTTACTGATTCTTTTCTTGGCTGATATTGATGAGACCATCAAAGACATTTTTAATTTCTGTTATAGTGTTCTTGATTTCTAGCATTCCCTTTGATTCTTACAGTTTCTTTCCGCTAACATTACCAAAATATTCTTTCATGTTAACTACTTTTTCTTTTAGAAGTCTTAGTTTATTTATTTATTTTTGAAATATTTTATTTATTTATTCATGAGAGATAGAGAGAGAGAGAGAGAGAGGGAGGGAGGGAGGGAGAGGCAGAGACACAGGCAGAGGGAGAAGCAGGCTCCACGCAGGAAGCCTGAGGTGGGATCCGATCCCAGGTCTCCAGGATCATGTCCCGGGCTGAAGGCGGTACTAAACTGCTGACTGAGCCCCATGGGCTGCCCAAGAAGTCTTAGTTTATTAATCACATTCATTTTAAATTCCCTGTCTGATAATTCCAAAAGCTTGTCATCTCTGAGTTGGATTCTGATGCTGGCTTTGTCTTTTCACACTGTATTTTTCTCCTTACTTTTTAAGACACCTTGTAAATTTTTGCTGAAGGCCAGACATATTAAGTAACAGAAATTGAAGTACATAGAAACTAAAGCAAACACTAGAAATTTAGTGTGAGGATTTATATTAATTGGACTGAGTTGGACTGTGTTTAATATTTAGGCTACAGTTGCCAGAGGCTCTACCTTCCTCTAGTTTTTGGTTTTGTCTCCCCTCTTGACTTTGGGCTTCCGTAAACACTCTTCCTTTAGAGCACATTTGTGTCTTGCACCTCTTTCAGCTGTAGCCCACTATCATCACAGAGCCTTGTTGGTTTGAAGCTAAAATATGGAGGACAGGGAATATTCTGAATGAAATCTTATAATTTACTCCTATTTTTATACCTGTGTCTTTGAGCTGGGAACTTCACAAGTGTACCTCCCAAGGTATAGCTCCCCCTACCCATCTGGTGCAACAGAAAGTCTAGAGGGGACTAGAGTGGGAGAAATGTCCTTCCCTCTGCTGGGATAAAGCTCTGGTCAAATCTTTCCCCCTCAGGGTAGGCCTTTGTTATGGAGAACACTGTTATATTTCAGAATGATTACCCTTCTTTTTTTCTTGCCAGAACTGCGAAGGTGCTTTCTCAGATTTTCAGTATTAGAACCTACTGGAATTCCTTGAAATATAACACATGGAGATGTGGAGAATCCCTTTAAGACTACTTCATAAGATTGCTACTTCCTTCTTGCCAGGAGACTTGCTTCTTTGCCTTCTTTGATGAAGCAAGCTACCATGTTGGAAACTTGGGCAAGGTACTGAAGGTAAGCTCTAACCCTCAAGGAACTAAATCCTGCCAATAACCAAGTAAGTTTGAATGTTGATCTTTATCTAGTCAAAACTTTAGATGAGATGATAAATGCTAAGTAACACCTTGAATTTTGAAAGACAATGAAGCAAAGAATCCAGCTAAGCCATGGCCAACTCCTTGCCCACAGAAATTGTATAATAATACTTGTTTATTGTTTTAAGCAATCAAGTTTTGGAGTAATTTACTTGAAATAGATAACTAATATGCCATGTGTCAGAAATAAAAAATGGAGAGAAATCTATTTATATGTTTAATTATAAAGTAAACATATCCATTAAACAAGCTTTCCCCTGCCTAATAGTATGCCATACATATATCCAGAAGTATAGAAAAGAAATGCTCCAAAAGCCAAAATGCTGCTAGTGGTCTTCTGGATGGTAAAATTATGGGTGATTTTTCCTGTTTACTATTTAGATTAATTTCTAAAGTTCTTTAAAACATGTATCATTTTATAATTAATTTTAAGTCTTTAAATGCAAATTACATTTTATGTTTATTATGGATTTGAAATTTTTAATGTTCTTTTTCCACTGTTGCCTAAATATAATGGTTTATGCATAGCATGAAATCTAGGGAAATCATTTACTCCTGTCTCCAGTATTCTGAATTCATCAGTTTTAAACTATGACAGTGAAATGAGAATCCCTTATTTTTTAAAGGCCTCTAAGAAACACAATCCTACAAACACCTTTGCTAGCCTATTCCTTTATTTCATAATTTGTCAGAGTATAAATTTTTTATGTTTAACATGAATCCTAATGAGTTCCAAATGAGTCAATTTTTAATCATCTCCACCAATAATAGAGAAACATATGTTCAGTTGTAGTATTGAGCACGTACTACGATTCTGCCTCTGTAAAATTTGTTAAATATGCTGTGCTTTTATCATAATTTTATAAAGATAAGATGAGTATAATGTGAATTTAAAGTGGTATAGAGAAACAAGTCATTGTTTAAACAAACTGTCTTCTCACCTAAATGATGCTTAATAGATTCTTTAAAAATATTATTGAATACTCTTTTATTTAGTAAGCTATCTTTAATGTTTAAGATTAGTGAGTATTAAGCAAATTTTAAAGGCTTATTGATGATCCATTACACTTACCTACTTTTCCATTAAATACTTACTGAACTTCACCAAAGGAGTTTTCAAGACCTCAGTTTCACATATGGGATGACTGCCTGCTAGTCCTGTTAGTTACATGTGCTACATGCTTATTTGACAAAGAGGTAAATAAATTTCCTTCTATTTATCATTCTGGAATCTCCACAATTAAGATCGCATTTCCAGCTCTTAGCATTTCCTACCTACTAGATGCTTAATACATCTCCTATGTCACATTTATTTTATAGTCTACACTGTCCTATGGAAGGAAAACATTCACACTTGGGATAATAAATATTTTTCCTTTGTTTCCTCTCTTCCCCTATGCTCTCATCTTTCCCTTTTCTTGTCCTATTCAGCTTCATTCCATCTGTGTTTCTTAACTATTACTTATACTTCGTATGTATTTGAAAGTAAACTCACTTTTGGAAAATTTCATTTGATTTCTTTATTCTTCTCTAAGATTTTTTTATAGTTTACTTTCAAAATATTTAAGGCATCATAATAAAAATAAATACAGAAGTATAGACCAATAAAAAGGAAAAAGAGGGCCAAATAATGACTGGGAGATGGATAACAAAATAAAGGACCAAAGTTTGTTCATTTAATCCTGGAGAAATGAATTAATGACCAAGTTTCCACACAGCCAAATTTAAAAAGGCATTGTGAGTTAGATCATTTGCTTTAGCTAACAAAGAAAACATGTAAGATTCATTTTCTAATGTGAGACTGGCCTAGAAGTTTCTATGGCATATAGAATGTCTTGAGATTATTACTTTAGATAGTTGATTGCCATGTAGTTACTCTCGGACTTTATAAAAACATGGAGGGTGGGGTGAATGTAACGGGAAGAACAAGAAAAGACCTGCCTCAAAGGCCCTCTAGAAACATACTAGAAAGGGAAGACAAGGTGCCTGGGTGGCTCAATGGTTAAGCATCCAATTCATGATTTTGGCTCAGGTCATGCATGATCTTACGGTTGTGGGATCAAGCCCCGAGTGGGGCAGCATGGAGCCTGCTTGAGATTCTCTCTCCCTCTGCCTCTGCCCTCCCCTCCCCTCCCCCCATGCCTTCTCTCAAAATAAATAGAATCTTTTAAAAAAGAAACAAAAGGAAGACCATCTGCTAATAATAATAACAATGATAGTAGTAATAATAATAGTAAGAGTGGAATAGTTGAAGCTTTCACCAGTTAGAGAAGTATACAAACATGGAGTTTAATTTAATTACATGGGGGAGGGGACATGGGTGGAGGATAGGAAAGAGGGTATGGATCACAAGAACTTTCAGATGATATGATTCCTGAGGCAGGACTTTCTAGACAGAAGAAATAGTACTGAGAAGTCATGAAGACCTGAAATGCACTATGAATTTGGGGGACAGTCTGCAGATCTGCACTGTCAAAGCATAAAGGACCTGGGCATGTGGGGAAAAGGCTCCTACACCATGCTAAGGAGTTCAGAAGCTTCCTTTTGGTGATAAGGAGCCACAGAGGCGTTTTAAACCAGGAAAAGACATTGTCAGACTCGATTTTTGTAAGATTGTTTTGGCAACACAGTAGGGAATAGAGGCAGGGAAATGGTACGGAAAGACCTTATTATAACTCAACGAAGGCAATGATGGCAGGAACAGAATGGAGAGGACAGAATTCAGAAACTACTGAGCAGGCTACATGGTTAGGCTCACTCTTGGCTCCATCTCAAGTCACATGTTGGTCTTAGAATCTCTTGGGTCTGTTCATAACTTACCGTGGTGTCATTCTCTTGTAGGACCTTTGGGAGGGAAGAAAGTTAGGAAGTGGATGTGCTCCTTTCTCAGCCTTTCCATTCATGGCATTTGGGGCTTTTTTTTTTTAAATTTATTTTTATTTTTTTTTTATTTTTTAATGATCCAAAAGGAAACCTGACTCCCAGATCCTGGGACTGTAGAGATGCTGTTCTTTTAGTTAACTGATATTTCAAAAATTTAGACCAAAGTTTTCAAATTTTCTTACTAATTTTATTTAAAGAGTAGCAACAGTTCATATTTTTAAGGAAAGATTAAATGAAGGAAATCACAAGCTGCTCAGAGCTCCCAGTGTTTTGGAAGTAGCAGTTCTTAAAGCTGAAGTAGTAAAACTCAACAGCTAGCTAAAATATTGCCATATGAAGAGAGAAAAAAAATTTAAGACTAAGGAATTAGTGTGCTGCCAATATAAAAGACTATTTATTAGCACTTGGCTGGCACCATGTTTTATGTTACTGCTAACAAGAAGCTGATAACATGATATCTGGAAGATTTTCAGTGCTTGACAAATACATTTACTCCTTAGTGTTTTACACTTTAATGGTAAATATTCCCAGAAAATGTAGGCTTCTTAAACACTTATCTTAGTTATTTTAGAGTCATGCACATAGCCCTGAACTTTCACTATTTAATATTTACATGTTCCAAAGGCTATCCACATTTGACTCATGCAGATAAATACAAACAATAGGATGAATGTTTCTACTCTCTAAATCCTTCAGCTTAACATTTTGACTCTGTAACAACTGATAAAGCTGAAAAGATATTTGGGATCCAAATTGTCATGCTTATATTTCAGTGACTGGCCTAGCAATGTCATAGACTAATGAGATACTTCAACCTAACAGAGATCCTCTTCCCTGCCTTCTTCAGAAATGACCCCTGAAGAAGGAGACCTGAGAATCTAAGTAGCTTGAACATTTGTATCTTATCCTTTAAATCAGCCTGTAGGATGAGCAGCTGCTCTGCAGACTTCTCTGTTGCTCTGAGGAGAAGCAGCTTGCTCTGGCTTCTGGGACAAGAAGTTGCTCCTTAGCCAAGCCTATCAGTCATTTTGAATCTGGGAAAGACCAATGAGGAAAATTCAGATATGAAGGACCCTACAAACATCAAGATTGATTGGACCTGGGCAGCCCGGGTGGCTCAGCGGTTTAGCGCTGCCTTCAGCCCAGGGCATGATCCTGGAGACCTGGGATTGAGTCCCACGTCAGGCTCCCTGCATGGAGCCTGCTTCTCCCTCTGCCTGTGTCTCTGCCTCTCTCTCTCTCTCTCTCTCTGTGTCTCTCATGAATAAATAAATAAAATATTAAAAAAAAGATTGATTGGACCTACTGCTGAATGTTGGAGATCTAGAAGTCCTCATCACAAGGAAAAAATGTGTACCTATGTGTTGTGATTGATATTAGCTAAACTTACTGTGGCAATCATTTCACAATATATACATTTATCAAATCATTATGTTGTACACCTAAAACTAATGCAATGCTATCTATATTGTCAATTATACCTCAATAAAAACGAAAGACTAGAAGTTTAGGATATAGCAACGGAGGTTGGGGGAAATAGTTTATAGGTCAGAGAACCTCAGTGGGAGGGGTTATCTTTTCCATGGTAAGCTTCTCAAGGGCACAGTACTATATTGCACTCATCTTTAGCCCTTATACGGCCTAGTCCAGTCTCTTGCATATTTAAAAAAATAAGATGGTTCCTACCTTGAAGGACTCACTATTTGAAAAGAAGCAAAGAAGTAACCAATTGCAACACAAGTTATAAATGCTACACAGATGTTCCTCATCTAAAACTGAATACACACTCCTCACACTCTCAAACCAATTGTCACATTCCTCTTTTTGCTTACACAAGCATCTCTAGAACTCATGAAGTAATATGACCTTTGGAAAATATTTATATAATTCTCCACTGTCTTTCACATGAAGAAAACACTGATCATTTTTAGTACCCACCTCTTATGTGCTGACGAAAATGAGCAGAATTCTCTTAAGCGTTTCTGAATTTATTGTTTAGGCTTGACTAATTAATTGAGCAGGCGAAAGAAGGATTAGTCACTATACAGTTTTATAACTCATCAGCAACTCCAGGGCTCCATTAGCAAAAGCAGGAACATTCCACAGTTCCACAGGCAAGGTCCTCACAAGGACATTTAACAGATTATGTTCTGTGATTTGTTTCAGAAGGAAATTCTACTCACCTTCTTTGCTGATATATGTGTTTCAAAACAATTTGAATACTTAAAACACATCAGATGAGGGTGTGAACTGTTATTAAGGATAAACTGCCATGCCCTAGCCCAAAGCACATTTTCCTGGTAGTACCCTCCACCTCCTTTGTCAGAAGCCAATGAGTTTATTTGCTTTCACTAGTAACCACCTACCCATTGTGAAGGAACAACCTCTCAGTTGTATCTGGCATGAAGAAAGATGTACTGTGTGGGGAACCTGCAAATTCTCTAAAGCACATTGCAGCAGAGGAGGCAGAAATGTGAGTTTGGTCTGCAGGACAGATGATGTCTTCTCTGAACATCTGGCTTTTATTGAGACAGCAATTACTGTGTAGCTGTGAGGGAAGCCAGGGAAGATACCCCAACTCACTGAAGCTTGAATATTTAAATTGAGCCATACATTCATATGCATTTTAGAATTGATATTTTTTTATATCTCTATGTTAATTTTTCCTTGATTGACAGTCCAGAAGACATGCAAGAATCCTGCCAACAAAACAGATCCCTTAGAACTGTTTAAGCTGAAGACAGTCTTTTATGTATGAACAGGGTCTCAGAATGTTTGGTATAGTTCATCTGCTAAGACTCCTGGGGATGAATAAGTACTGTGGTCAGTTTAGTCCCATGCCACTCATGGTCTCAAGGAAGAAAACAGAGCGTTGTCTGAAAAGTAGCATATGTTTTACTAGTAATTACATCTTATATGTTTACTATTCAAAAAATGCAGGTGTGGGTTTTTGAACAGTGGCCAATGACAATGTGCCTGACTGGCAGCAGTTCCTAAGTGAGTCATGTTTCACTGTCTGTCGGGTTTTATAACTGTTTTCACTACTAATTTAGTTCTTGATGCAGTGTGCAATTAGTTCTATTATGGAAGCAGCTGTCTTCAGTTACACAATGACACTTTCCCCTTTGGCTTGCACAGAGCTTGTTGTGGTTCTGCTGATGTGATGATGGGACTTGTAAAGTGGTACCTAGATGAGCCACAGGGGCCCAGATCTTCCACACACATAGGATTCATGCTTACTCATTACTACTCTACTGCCCTTTCTCACAGATCAGTTAAAAAATAAGTCACATAGGAAGTTGTTCCTTGAGAGACATGTCCTGTGGAGATTGGAGATCAGTCCACTTGAACCACCTACAATCCTGTTTATTTGTAAGTGATATATTAGGTCAAAGTTGAGGTGGGTAGGTACAGTGGGCAGAACAAGAGGGTTGTATTTGGCTCACTTTCTCACACTGAGCTATGGTTTTAAGGAACTAAAATGAACTCTGTATGCGAACAATATAAGAATTGCATTGAATGTTTGTAGCTAGATGGAATGTGATAGAATGCTATGGCTTCCACTGCTTTTTGAAAAAGCATCTCATCCTCAGAAGTTCCCATATTTTTCATTTGCAATTTCAAATTCCACCTGATACCCAGGATTTTCCAGGGAACCTACAGCAATGCCCATTCTGAGCCTATCTGCCTTAACTAGGGCTGATAGTTTCTGAATTTCAATATAGATTGTAAGCCTGTATTGTTACCTGCTTAATTAGCATGTCATCATTTTGATAATAGTCCATTTTCAGCTACCTTCCACGGGTGGACTCTAAAAAAGCCCGTATTTGGCATTTGTACTTATCATTCCTTGGAAAGGAGCATTCCTTTCCAAGTATATATATGTGCTGCCAAAGCAAGCACCATTCCCTTGCAAGTATAATTGCAAGCATAATTCTCTATCATGTCTTTAGAGCCTTGCTACTCAGAGTACGGTTTGCAGACCGGGAATACTAGCATCACCTGGAAAGATGTTAGAAACACAGGATCTACTCCAAATCTACAGAATCAGAATCTGTACTTCAACAAGATCCTCAGGCAACACATATACACATTAAGGTTGAGAAGCTCTACTTTAGAAATTTATTATTTCACTGCTACTTCTTAGTGGTTGCTAATGAGCATGACTGTATTTTATTGAATACAGAGCACTTATGATCAATAGAAATATCTGGTTCTTTTGTTTATATTTTTTATTGACCACTTCTGTCTCTCACTCTCTAAAATATAAGCTCTTTGAGCACAGGTACTTTTATCTCATTTATTACATTATTTACAGTATGTGGAATAGTGTCGCCACATATCAACATTCAACAAATATTTGTTGAATTAAACAGATGAACAAATGACCTACTGTAGATAAAATATGTGTGTAGTAACAAAGGCATGGCATTTCAAGTTTCATAATCCCATGGGGTTTCCTCAGACTCTCCACATACCATACCTGAGGCATACAGGTAAAGGAGAAATTGTAGTTTAGAAATTTAGAGGTCATACTGCTTTGCTAGCCTCAGAGGAAAGCTTGACTGTCTAGGGAAGGAGTGGGATCTCCAACTTCCCTCCCACAGATTTTTGGAGAATGGTAGTTGTCAGCCTTTTTACTTTTCTCCTTCTTCTTCAAAATTGTCAGCCTTGCATCCCAATTGAGCCAAAACATTCCTTGAGAATATGATGCTACCTGGACTACTGGACAAACAACCAGTGAAGTTCAGGAACCTGAGGTTTGGTAGGGTGACTAATTCATTCTGGTTTGCCTAGGACTGTCCTGATTTTAGAGCTAAAACTTCTATGTCTCAGGAAACCCCTAAGTCCCAGGGCAAACTGGAAAAGTTACTCACCCTACTTGAATGTTTACTGAAGTGTCATATCTGCTAAGAGTCTCTGTCAAAGGGTGGAGGGCTTGGGGACTTTGAGAGACATTTAGATTTTTAGTGCACTTTTGTGATCCAACCAAGAATGTGCAACAGCAAAATCTTACCTAGAGGTGGATCTCTTAAGTCCTCTCATGGGATGGTGGCTTAAATCCCATTAATTTCACAAAGGAATCCTTTATTTTTGTCTTTTTGATAAATATGGCCAGCGACAGGCCTTTTCCTCAAAAGAAAATGACTCATTTAAAAGTACTATCTTAGAAACCTTAGTTTTTTCATCAGAAGCTGACCTAACAGTGCCAATATTCAAGTTATCTTTAAAGTACACTGCCCTAACACCTAAGCAGAACTCTGCTAGAAATGTTTTTGCACATTAAAGCTGTAGGTGTAATTTTCTTAAATTAAATTCGTTTCCAGGTATAATTTGTATGACTGCTATTTCCAAATTTAATTATTCTTTCCTCCAAAAAACAAAAAGATGGACGGGATGGGATAGGATTGGACTGTGGTATTAGAAATCGAGGACCAGATTATTTCATCATAAAATGCTTTACGTTGGTTGGAATGTTTTTACATATATACAATACTCAGCTGTGTAACTAAATAATAGTACTTAATAATTAATAATTTAATCTATAGATGGTCTGAACCTCACCTTTTTGTCATGAGGCATGATGGCCAGTGGTCACCATTCACAGACCAAAGAATTGTTCAAAGTTAAACTTTCTTGAATTTAAAAATAGGTTTTTATCAGTGAAAAAAAGGTTTAAATATTTCATTTCTTAAAATAAGTCCAGCAAGATACAGAAAGTTTGGGTAAGAGGAGTAAAAATCATTTGAAGCAATAAGTGTTCTTTTTAAAAGTTGCATGTATTTTTATATAGTCTCAAACTCTGTTTTAAAATAGCACTATTTCATGTACTTGATATAGAAAACACTGAATGTGATACATAGTTCTGTATTTGAAAAAGGCTAAATAAAGCTATTCCCCAGACTCATGCTTAATTGTTTAACATACCTGAGTGACTTTAGAATAACTAAGTACTACAGCATAGAGCAGTGATAATGACAAATGCAATTACCAATTGAAGTGCATTAATATTTTCTAAACTACATTTATTATTTTGATTGCAAAATGGTTTATGATTTCATTCACAAAGCATGATTTTATTCTTGCTCACTCGTCTGTTGGGCACTTATAGACTGTTTTCTTGTGATTAGAGCAGTATTCTTAACTCTGAGGTTGCAACACACACTGGTATGTCAGAATCAATTATAAGTATGTTGAAAAGTTATAACTAATAACAGGAAAGGGTCCAAAGTTTACAAATTATTTACTTTTTAAAATAAATTAAAGTAGCTTCAGATAATCCAGGCCATTTTTATTATGTTGTGCTCTCTTGAGAGAGAGAGAAAGAAAATGAATGGATTTTGAGCTGGCATGGCAGGATTGTCCATAGTTTATGTTATAAATTTTTGTCCAGCTATCTAGGGATTGTGATATATGGAAAGGTAAAGTGTCCTGGGTAGAAAAGAAAACTTGAGAATGACTGGTCTACATTATCAAAAAGAAAGAATTATGAAGGAGAAAAATTAACATTATATGTAAAATCCAATTTACCACTGCACTGAAGTGCAATGGAAAGAAGAAACTCCATATCAGTGTTCATTCAGAAATAGTTATTAAGCATTTATCGAATAGTATGTGTAGCAGGCAGTTCAGATCCTTCAAAAATCACTCCTCTTAAGAGAGTCATGGCTATTCCTGCCATTTACCTATGCTTCATTGCATTACTTATTTTAACATTCAGAGCTCCACTTTGTTTTGTTTTAGTTTAAATAAACTGAATAATAATAATAATAATAATAATAATAATAATAAGAAGAAGAAGAAGTACTTGCCAAGATGGGACAGACATGCAAGAAATCTATTGGGAGAAATGCTTATGCAGAATAAAAAGAAAGAGAGTAGAAGTAGAAAGAGAGACTTCAGAACAATATAGGTCTGACACATATAAAAAGAGAGAAGGAAGAAGGATTAAGCATAAAAGTCTCTGTCCATATTGTAATTCTGAGGAAGTTTTAGCTAGGTCAACTGGGGGTCCCTGAATATAGTGGATTGAATGATGCGCCCTCCCCACTCCAGAAGATATGTCTACCCAGGGCCTGTAAATGTGGCATTATTTGGAAAAGCGATGGTTACAATATAATTAAGGATATCAAGACCAGATAATCCTGGACTACCCATGTGGTCCCTAGATCAAATTTCAAGTATCCTTATGAGAGGAGGAGACACAGATTCACAGAAGAAAAGGTCACGTAAAAACAAAGCAGCTATTGGGGTTATATAGCTACAAGTCAGAGAACACCAAGAATTGCCAGCACCAACCAGAACTAGGAGAGAAGATTGAAATTATTTTCCTGCAGAAACTTGGGAAGGAACCATCATTGCCAACACCTTGACTTCAGATTTCTGGTCCCAAAACTGTGAGAGAATGTATTTGTGTTTTAAGCCACCCAGTTTGCAGTTTGTAATGGCATCAACAGGAAACTAATAAATTGAGTCAGAATTGCTCATTAGAGGAATCCTGAATCTCAAAGGGATGGACCAGCACTAACACCCTTTCAGTTTATTATCTGGGAGCAGCCCAATAGAGGCAAGGCCTCATCATGAATGCAACAATATATCCAGAAAAGTGGCAGCTGGAATTGTCATTTAACATTTTGCCACAAGTTTCTCTTGAAGGAGATTCAGGTGATCCAGCTCCACAAATGCCATGCTATGAATATCAAAGAAACAGAGTAGAGAATACAGTCTTTGTTTTCCAGAAGCTTAGTTGGCAAACCAATGGATGTTGCACACATGGAAATACAAGCATACAGGTGATAAAGCAGGATTATTTATAGATGAATTCTAAGGGAATCCAAAACTATGGAAGGGTCAGCCTAGAATGAGTTGAATCTGGGAAGGGTCCTTCAATGACAAAAGTGGTACACTCAGACATGAATAGGAAGTAAGATGAATTGAATGGGTGCCAGCGTAGAGCAGAGGATCAGCAGTAAGGTTAAAAAAGAAAGTGAAGATACCATGATACAATATATAGAAAACCCTAAAGACTCCATTAAAATACTACTAGATCTGATAATGAATTCAGTAAGGTTGGAGAATACAAAAATCAATGTATTTGCATTTCTATACACTAATAATGAAGTAGTAGAAAAGGAAATTAAGAAAATAGTCCCACTTACAATTGCACCAAAAATAATAAAATACATAGGAATAAACTTAACCAAGGAGGTGAAAGATCTGTACTCTAAAAACAATAAAACATTGATGAAAGAAATTACAGACAACACAAATGGAAAGATATCCATGCTCATGGATTGGGAGAACAAATACTGTTAAAATGTCCATACTATCCAAAGCAATCTACAGATTTAATGCAATCCCTATCAAAATACCAACACCATTTTTCACAAAACAAGAACAAATAATTTTAAAGTTTGTATGGAACCACAGAAGACCCTGAAGAGTCAAAGCAATCTTGAAAAAGAAGAACAAAACTGGCAGTATCACAATCTTGGATTTCAAGATATACCATAAAGCAGTAGTAATCAAAACAGTATAATACTGGGACAAAAATAGACGCATAGATCAATGGAACAAAATAGAAAGCCCAGAAATAAATTCACAATTACATGGTCAGTTAATCTTTGACAAAGAAGGTAAGAATATGCAATGAGGAAAGACAGTCTCTTCAACAAATGATGTTGGGAAAACTGGACAGCTCTATTCAAAAGAATGTGATTGGAATGCTTTCTTACCCATACACAAAAATAAATTCAAAATAAATTAAAGACCTAAATTTGAGATCTGAAATCATAAAAATCCTAGAAGAGAGCACACAGGCAGTAATTTCTCCGACATTAGCTATAGCATCATTTTTCTAGGTATGTCTCCTGAGGCAAGGGAAACAAAAGCAAAAATAAACTACTGGTACTACATCAAAATAAAAAGGTTTTGTGCAGCAAAAGAAATTATCAACAAAATGAAAAGACAACCTATTAAATGGGAGAAGATATTTGCAAATGACATATCTGATAAAGGGTTAGTATCCAAAATATATAAAGAACTTACACAACTCAACATCAAAAAACTAAATAATCCAGTTTAAAAAGCAGAAGACATGAACAGACATTTCTTCAAAGAAGACATACAGGTGGCCAACAGATATATGAAAAGATGCCCTACATCAGTCATCATCAGGAAAATGCAAATCAAAGTCACTATGAGAAAATGGCCAAAATCAAAACTACAAGAAACAACAAATGTTGGGGGATACAGAGAAAAAGGAACCCTGTGCACAGGGATGGGAATGCAGACTGGTGTAGCCATTATGGAAAACAGTACAGAGTTCCTCAAAAAATTAAAAATAGAATTACCAGATGATCCCGTAATTCCACTACTGGGTATTTACCCAAACAACACTAAAACACGAATTTGAAAAGATATATGTGTCTCAGGGCACCTGAGTGACTCAGTTAATTGAGTGGCTAACCCTTGATTTCGGCTCAGGTCAGGATCTCAGGGTCCTGGGATCAAGCCGCCTGTGGGGCTCTGCCCTTAGTTGGGGAGCCAGCTCTCTCTCCCTCTCCTTCTGCCCTCCCCTTGCTCATTCTATCAAATAAATAAATAAATTTTTTAAAAAAGATATATGTGCCTCTATGTTCATTGCAACATTATTTACAATAGCCAAGATATGAAAGCAGCCTAAATGTCCATTGATACATGAATAGATACAGATGATATGGTAAATATGTATATATTTATTTGCACATTAAAAGAGAATGAGATCTTTCCATTTGCAACAACATGGATGGATCTAGAGGGTATAATGCTAAGTGAAATAAGTCAGTCAGAGAAAGACAAATACCAAATGACTTCATTCATAGGTGGAATTTGGGAAACAAAATGAACAAAGAAAAAAAGAGACAAACAAAAAAGACTCTTAACTATAGAGAACAAACTGATGGTTACCAGAAGGGAGATGAGGCAGGGGGATGGTGATGAAGAGTATGCATACATACCATGATGAGCACTGAGTAACGTATAGAATTATTGAATCATTATATTGCATACCTGAAACTAACATAACATTCTATGTTAATTATATTTGCATTAAAATCCTAAAAAAGAAAAGAAAGTGAAGAGCTTGCCCTAGTTGTTTCTTGAAAAACTGTCTATAAAAAGAGAAAGATCGAGGAGGAAGATTTCACAAGGCATGGGATGAGAAAATTGGGCAGAAACATAAAGAGATGCCCACATTTGTTTGTTTTATTAAAAAAATACATCTCTTGGCTAACATCAGACCCAGAGCAGAATCCATATGGTAATCCAGGAAGCCCTAGACTGCTGGAATAACAGATTTAATCAGGACTCAAAAGAAATTACTACATATATTAATAAATAAATAAGAGGCATGGTATTTAAAGCTGGTACATCCTTGCAACCCTACTTATTAACACTGGGTAAGTCACTAAAGTTTTGAGGTATAGTGTTAAATAGAGATATAAATAAATAAATGTCATAGTTATTGAGAGGCTTAATTAAATAAGCCATAGTGTGTTAATGCACAGTGTAAACTAAAGTGGTCCACAGTTTTATTTACTATGCTTGATTGAGACCCGTGCTATCATCTAAATCTGAGTTAAATACATTTAGGTATCCATAATCCCATCACTTAAAAACAATTACTATTAACTTTTTAGTATGTAACTCCTTCCACATTGTTTCAATTTGTATGTGGAGATACATATTGCCATATTTTTCCAGTCTGTGTTGGTACTTACCCCCCATCCCCTACACAAACGGATTATCCAAAATATATGTTTCCTCCCTACATAATGTATTGTGGAAATTTTGTGTTAGTAAATAAAAATCTATAGCATTTTTAATGCCAAATACGGTAGAGATTACTAGAGCTCACTCATATTCTCTTCCAGGCACACAGAAAAATACATATCCCAGTTGCCTTGAAGTTAGACAGAGCCACGTGACTAGTTCTGGCCAATCAGCTCTTACAGGCTGAGGCAAAGAAGAGCCTTTGCATTGCCCTTTAGCCCTGCCTGAGTGTCATTAATATAAATGATGGCACTATAGGACAGAGATAGCCTGGAAAAGGAGCTGCCCTGAGATGATCACCAGACTCACAATGCACTCTGTGAGCAAGGGAAAAAAAATTAAATGTAAAGCTTCCATGATTTCAGAATTTGCTTGGTATAGCAACATAGCCTAGCTTATCCTGACTAATATACAGGGTAATATTTCATATGTGGACACAGGTTATTTCAAATTCCTTATTATTATAGGTAGTTCTGCAATGAACATATATTATATATTATATAATTATATTATATTAACATATATTATATATACATAAGTATATATAATATATGATGTATATTATTTAATTATTAATATACTTACAGTAATATATATTCTACATAATATTATTATATTATTTAATTTTTTTGCAAATTTATCTGATTATTTCCTTAGAATAAATTTCTAGAAATAAAATTTCTGAGCTAAAATGTAGCACACTTTAACTTTTTATAGAAATGAACTTAATTGCACCCCAACAGAGATTATATCCATACTATAAAATCAGCTAGGGTATATTAGAGTACTTTTTATTATATACGTTTGACAAAATTATAGATTATCAATCAGAGCTTTTAAAATTAATGTCTTTGCTAATGAGGTTTAATTTTTTCATATACTTATTGGTTATTTAAATTCTCTAGTAACATACAATTCATGCCTCATAGTATATTTTTCTATTTGGCTGTCTTATTGTAGTACAGTATTGTAGTACAATACTGACGTATTGTAATACGTCAAGAATATCAACCTTATATCTGCCTGTATGTTCCAAAATATGTTCCTTGTTTTTTGCCTTTAATCTTACTTTTAATGTTCTGCCATAAGGGCATCTTTATTATTTACATAGTTAAAATTAAGAGTTTCCTTTATGATTTCCTTTATGATTTCTGGTTTCAGTGTACTGAATGGCTTTCCACTTTTTTCTTTAGAGAATTTATTTATTTATTCATGAGGGATACACAGAGAGAGGCAGAGACCTGCAGAAGGTGAAGCAGGCTCCCTGTGGGAAGCCCCTGCAGGACTCCATCCCAGGACTCCGGGATCACGCTCTGAGCCAAGGCAGACGCTCAACCATTGAACCACTCAGGTGCCCCAGCTTTCCACTTTTTTCTATTTCAAGTTTTAAAAAAATATTCAGCTATGTTTTATTCAATACTTACAGGATTTTATTTTTCTTAGTTAAATTATTTACCAACCCATCTGGCAGTTGTATGATAGGGCTCCTATATCATACACTGAATAATCTATAATTTTCCATATGATTTGAAGTAATACCTTATACCATAAAATAATTTCTATATGTTCTTAATGTGTTTGTGTACTTATTTAGTTGATCTAGCTGTCTATTCCTCAGCCAGTATATGCCATTTTATTTATTATAGGTTTAATGTAACTAAACAATGTAAATCCTCTTATCCTCATTACTTTAAAAAAACAGAACTTTCATAGCTATATTTCTATATTAATTCTTCAAGATAAATTAGAATAAATTTGTAAAATTCCATACAACAAAATATTTATTATGCAAATGAACTCTTCTGCAGAACTGCTGGGGTTGAAGCAATGGAGATGGGGTTGGAGGGTCTGAAGTCCTATTTACTCATCTCCCCATAGGATCCTTGATGCAGCTTCTGAGGAACAATATGTGAAACCACTGTTCTGGAGATTCCTCCTGCTGTAACACTTTTCCATCAGTAAGTGTCATGAGGGAACCAGAAACAGATGAGCCTCATTGGTCTTTTTTCTATGATGATGGCCTTGGTCTCCTCACAAAATGGCAGAGGCTCCCACACCTCTGGATGCAAACAGCCTGCTGCTTCTTGCTGCAGTTGCTTTGGCTGCAGGTGCTCATCCATCATGAGTTGATCTCTCGTATCCTTTTATCTGCTTTTCAGCTGCCCTAAATAATATCTTTATTACCCCAATACTTGAACATCTGTTCCACATTTAAGTATTTTTACTTAACAGTAGCTTTGGAACCATTTAAGTAACTAAACATTTCCATACTCAGCTGAAGGAAATATAAAATGTGAAACATTAAAGATGTGCTATAGATGGAGAGGTGACAAGTACATAGTGACTCACTTTCCTTGGGTAAAAGGAGAAAGCTCTGGTGGTCTGAATTTCTCAAGTTACATTTACATGTCCTCAGCACCTGAGATGGAAAAGTAAGGACTCTATCTTTGTAACTATGACTGGTACATTTGTATTATCATTATTCACTAAAAAAAAGTAGTGGAAAAAAAACAAAAACAAAAAAAAACAAAACAAACAAACAAACAAAAAAGTAGTGAAAAGAAACCATTTACCAATGTTTTCTTTTACATCCACAGCATGAAAGAGATCCAAGTCATTCCATTAATTATGATTAGCCACATGTAATTCGTTTAGTAAAATTAAAGTTTAGGGAGAGTTAACTGGAAACCCATCTTTCCCTTGTTGTAATGAATTTAAAATACCTACAAAACAAATTTAAAGTTACATTAATTTATTAAAGTAAGGCAATGGGGCATATATCTTAGTAAGAAGGTTGACTTACCTTCGCTGGAATTTGTTAAAAGTAAGTTAGAAGACTTTCCACTCATTCATTTATTATTTAGTCATTCATATTTATTGATTGTCTAATATAAAGTACTGTTCTATTGCTAGGGATATATAACAGGGGAAGTTCCTGCTAAAATGGAGGTAAAAATTTAGTGGGAGAGATTTTAAAAATTAGCAAACAAGCAATAAATAAGAAAAATATCATACGCTGAATGGTAAGTGTTAAACGAAGAATTGAAAGAGTAATATGATAGATACTGCCACTTTGGGATTAGATGGTTATAGAAACTTCTCTTTGAACATAACTTCAAGCCAAAATATGAATGGAAAGAGACAGATACATGAATATCAAGGAGTCTTATAAGTTGACAGGAAAACTGGAACAAAGCCATAGGATGGGTAGTATTGTAAGGCCATTATGACTGGAATATAGTGAACAAGAGGAAACGTAGTACAATATGAGTTGCAATATATAGTTAGGGGCCAGATTACAGATAGCTTTGCAAGCTGAGTTAAGGAGTTCCAAGTTTATCCCAAGTATGAAGGAAAGCCATTGGAGGATTATAGCAGATGAGTGAAATGTTCTGATTTGCATTTATAGATTAAATAAAGGAATTTTTGGCACTCTGGTTGCTAAACAAAGAATTGATTAAAAGAGGCAAGAGGGATTTAAATGTAACCTTAGTTACATTTAAACCTTAGTAACCTTCTTACTAAGATATATGCTCCATTGCCTTACTTTAAATAAATTAATGTAATTTTAAATGTAAAAAAGTAATGTAGGAGAATGGGAGCATAAACAGTTATGGGAAATGTAGTATGATTATGAGCAGCACACAAAAAAATCCTCTTAATGTTAATGGCCATAAATTTAAAGGGAAAGGGGTCAATATAAATGTCTTTTTCTCCAGTCAAACTCAGCTGTACATTGGTACATGGAGAATACAGAAAAATTGGAATTGGCCAAGACTGATATTTTTGAAAGCCAGAACAAGGGAGTTGATGATGTATGCAAAGAGGGTGATTTTAATGTTGGTCCATGGAATATAAGCTGACTAAGGGAAGGAGTAAGGAAGGTGAGATTGGAGGAAGGGTATGAGAGACTGAAAAGGCTATAAAGTCAATAGCTTATAGATCCCAGAGGAAAGAAGAATTACTAATGTTAAAATCCTAGAAGAATTGAATTAAAAAGATAGGCAATGGCCAGAGGGGAAATGTTGAAATTGAGATTCTGAAGTAATTTCAGTTATTGGTAATGACAGGGACTAAGATATAACTAACAAAGTGGCTGCAGTAAAGAGGAGAGGAGAGTAAGGAACTGAGAGTTCAGGGTACTAAGAGGATCTTCTATTTGGATATTAAAATTGTCAAGAATTGTGACAGAAGAAACAGGACTAGCATACACAGCTCTAATAAAGCACAATGGGGAAAAGAAAAACAATGAAAATGAAAGAAAGTCATTGCTAGGAAGCAGAGAATAGAAATTGTTCATATGTATAACTGATATGCTCGATGAAGAGTAAGAACAATTAAAACAGAAATATTAAATAAAGACATAATTGAATAACTTCCATTTCCTGAAATATAGCAGATCAGATTAACTTTCCTCTTTTCCTACACTCTAAGACAGGTTTTATAAAATAGAGATTTAAGATATGAGACTTTAGTAAAATTCCCTGTTTGAGATGAATGTCGTTTCTTGGATATAAGAAGGTTGGAGATAAATAGGCAATGAAAGTTGTATTTTTTAGAAGTTATTATATTCTATTTCAACTTGAGTCAATTTTCATGATTTATGTTGCTCTTAAAAATTCCCATTATACCTGTTTCAGCTTTATAGTCTTAAAGTTGATCTTCATTTCTTGATTTTATACATCAGAGTGAATAAATACAAGTTCTCAAAAATTTCTCTCCCATCTTAGGAATGATAGGTAAGATATGTACCATTTAAAAGAAACAATGGGATTTAGTAAGTAGGAAACCTGACATGGGATTTTTAGTTGGCCATGGCCATCTAGAAAAATATTATATTGCCCAGCCCTCCTTGCAAAGAGATATATAGTCATGTGACTGTGGTCTAGGCAATATCCAGTAAAATGGAAGTGGTATGTTTAGTTTCAGAAATTCTCACTAATAAAAAAAAATAATAATAATAAAAAGAAATTCTCACTAAAAGGAAGAGTTATGTTCTTTTCTTTATCCCTTCCCCTGTCCTGCTGGCTAGAATTGAAATGTGATGGCTGGAGCTTCCATCTCAGATCATTAAATGACCTTGGAAATGGAGCCATGCACAGATAGACTATAAGGTGAAAGGGGCTAATTCCCTGAGGACTTTACAGAACAGAGATGCTATCTAGCCCTGAACTTGGATTTTAACATGAGAGAGAAAAACCTTATATTCTTCTTAATGTCACTACAATTGGAAGTTTCTTAAGTACTCGCTAATTAACCCATCATAATACAAGTATATATATATATATATACATATATATATATGTATATATATATATGCTATACTATACAGAAAATACTGATAGGATAAGCAGCAAAATTTATTTGGTGATTTTGTTATTCAGTCTTACTCATCCTTGTATCTTCCAAATTTTATAGTCAATGTAATACTTAAATTATAAACAGAGTTATGTTTATTGATTTAAACATAAAATATAAACAAAAAGATCACTGATAATTACTTTAAATTTTGATGTATACTTTTACAAAGAAAGACTGAACAAACAAAAACTAGTTCAACACAAAGACAAAAAAAACTAGGTCAACAACTGATGAATCACGAAATTCTACTTCTGAAACTCATAATACACTATATGTTAACTAAATTGAATTTAAATTTAAAAATTTTTTAAATAAAATAAAAGCTGTTTGAATTTTACTTTCTATAAACTGCCTATTCATGTCCTCTCATTTTCCTGCAAGTTTTAAAATATTTTTGATTGATCCTAAAGAAACACTCAATATATTAAGAAAGAGAGTCCTTTATTATATAGTATCTTACAAATATCCTCTCAGCTTATCACTGATTTTATTTTATTACAAACTGTGGGCTGCTGGAGGGGAGGAGTGTGGTGGGGGATGGGCTAGATGGGTGATGGGTATTAAGGAAGGCACTAGGCACTTGTGATAAGTACTAGGTGTTGTATCTAAGTGATGAACCGCTAAATTCTACTCCTGAAACTAGTATTACACCTTATGTTAACTAACCGGAATTTAAATAAACATTTGAAAAAACAACAAACAAATATTCTTTCCAGCTTGTCATTGATTTTATTTATTTTCATTCTAATTCAGGAATATTTCATTTTTATACAGACACATTTACCAGCCTTTATATGACTTCAAGGTTTTGTGTCATCTTTAAAAAGCCTTTTCTCACTCCAAGAATAATTTTTAAATTCTCATATAATTTCAGTACCTTCAGAGTTTTCTTTTATAAAGTTTAAATTTCCAATCCCATTGGATTTCATTTTGGCACTAGGACTGGAGTAGGAATTAATTATTTTCCAGAAGGCTAGGCAATTACTCATCGTCGGTTATTGAATAAATCATTTGGGGGGATATGAATTTGAAGTGCTTCTTTCATAAGAAGCCACATTACCATGAGGATTTTGGTACATATCTCAACTTTTCATTTCTTCCATTGAGGTTCTGTTTTTATGTACCAGTAAGAATGTATTTTAAAGACTTTTATTTATGAGAGACAGAGAGTGGGAGAGAAAAAAAAAAGAGAGAGAGAGAAAAAACACGAGGTAGGGGAGCAGCAGAGGAGAGGGAGAAGCAGGCTCCCTGCAGAACAGGGAGTGTGATGCTGGGCTCCATCCCAGGATCCTGGGATCATGATCTGAGCCGAAGGCAGATGTTTAACCAAGTGAGCCACCCAGATGCCCCCTAAAAAATGTATTTTAATTAATGTTTTAATACCTTGCAGAACTAATTTCACCTCAAAAAAATCTTCTGTTTCTAAATTATTGTCTACTCTTAAAGTTATTTCTGTATTAGTTTCACTGGGATAATGTTAATGTAAAGTTTAATAAAAGGAGAACTGCCATCTTCAAAATATTGAATATTCATATGAAAAAAGTATATTTTTGGAACACCTGGGTGGCTCAGCGGTTGAGTGTCTGCCTTTGTCTCTGCCTTTCTCTGTGTCCCTCATGAATAAATAAATACATTCTTTAAAAAAAGTATATTTTTGTTCAATTCTTATTTTGCCCCTCTATGTTCTTGTAAAGTATTTTATATCTATGTGTACCATTTCTTTTTAAAAAAATTTTATTTATTTATTCATGAGAGACACAGAGATAGAGAGGCAAAGACACAGGCAGAGGGAGAAGCAGGTCCCTGCAGGGTGCAGGGGCCTCGATGTGGGACTCAATCCTGGGACTCCAGGATAAAGCCCTGAGCCAAAGGCAGATGCTTAACTGCCCAGACACCCAGGTGTCCCAATGTGGGCAATTTCTTAAGGTTATTCCTATTACATTTTATCATTTTGTTCTTATAAGAAATACTACTTTTACTCCTTTATATTTCAACTTTCACTCATCCATATGAAAATAACTCTTTTGTGTGTATTAATGCTATTTTACTTATTATTGGTAATGATTTTTGCAAGTTCTCTTGTTTTCCAGATGTATAATTTAATCATATGTAAATAATGATAATTCCATGTCATCTCTTTAAACTTGTATTCGTTTCTCCTTTCTACTTGTAAATCTAGGACCTCTACAACAATAATAAATAATAATTTTAATAGTAAACATTGTTGCTTTTCTTCTTTTGAAAATATTTCTAGCAGATTTACCATTCAGTACGTGCAGGCTTTTGGCTGTAAATCAGACAGATATTAAAAATTATCTATTTATTATTGTTTTATCAATGGTTTTATCAGCAATGGATATCAAAATTAAATACCTTTACAGCCTTTCTGAGGATGATCACATTACTTTTCTAATTTAATAGTAGCTCAAATTCTATATTATATTACGGTATATATGTAAATAATTTTCCGGATATTGCTAATTTCCTTTCTTAATCATGATGTATTCTTTTAAAGTAATGCTGGATTCTGATTGCTAATGTATTCTTTTGAGTTTTCTGATCAATATTTACATGAAAGATTGATAGGTAGCTTTCTTTTACTATGCCGTTGCATTTTGGTATAATTATTATGATGGGTAATATTAGAAAATGGGTTTTTCTTCAAATTCTGCTCCAGAGTCCTTTCAATAGCATTGGAGTTTTTTGTTCTTTAAAGTTTTGCTTGATGCTTGCAACTTTTGACAACTTTCATAATAACTCTAAAATGGTCTATTTAAATTTTCTATACATTCTGAGGTTATTTTTGGTGATTTAAGTTTCCTAGAAATATCATCTATTTTATTTAGATTTTTCAAATCTTATGGATAAGTTTAAACAAAGATATATTTTAATTCTTAATTCCTTCAATAACTGCACTTAGGTTCCTGACTTAGTTGCTCATTCTAGATACCTGTACTTTCTTTGTCTCTCACCATTTAAAAATTCATGTCAATGGTTTACCTATCTTATTAACTTAAAAAAAAAAGACAGTTTTCTTTGTTTTATTTATTTATTTTTGGTGGTTGTAGTTATTCAGATAGTCCTCATTTTCTTTACCAGTTCCTTAATTCTGATTTCCTTAGACTTATTTTGTTGATGACCACAATTTCTTATTTTGAATGCTTAATTTAATTATTTTAGATCCTTATTTCACAATTTTTCTTTGAAGTTTGGTTTTTCCTCTGATAACCTTATTTGTAAATCCTACAGATTTCAATGGGTAGTGGTTTTAGTATTTTTGGTTTTGATTTCTTCTCTCATCTGAGAGTATTAAAATACTCTCATTTAATTTTTATAATATAGGTACTAATTGCCAGTTTTATTTCACCATGGATAAAACAAGGCTCTAAAAATTTTGAAATGTATTTGGATTTTTATGTCCTATTAATGGTAATTCTTTCAAAAATTCTATGTGTATTTGCAAAAAAGGCATTTTCTCTGCATGGAGTTTAATATATCAATTAGACTTATTCTATTAATTTTGTTATTTTACATTTTCATTCACTTTGGTCTACTTGAGTATTTATGAGCTGATGATAAATGAATATCTATTATTACTGTATACTGTGTAGATATACAGAATAGGTATTTATCTTTATATTTGTTACAGCTTTGCTTTAGGAATCTTTATGCTATGTTATTTGGTGGATAAGTATCCATGACTATTGTATCTTCCTGTGAATTATATTATTTGTCATTACACAAAGACTTTCTTAGTCTTATTTAACGTTTCTTTGCTGTGAATTCAACCTTGTCCAATATCTTAGCCTCTGAATAATTTTCTGTTTTCATACACATGATACAATATATTTATCTTTTTATGTTCAGCCATTCTGAGATGCTTTGTTTTAGCAGCATCTCTTATGTTTAGCATATATTTGAATTTTTATTTGTGATTCAATCGGAAACTCCTTTCATAGATGAGTTTATAACATTTGCCTTTACTCTGTGTTTGTTTTGATTTTGTCATTGTATTGTAATTCTTACTTTTAGTTGTCCCTTTGTCTTTTCTATTTTACTATGTTGTCTGGGTTTCCTTTTCTTAAATCTGTTTCTCCTTTTGTCTTTCACATTCTACTCAATGGTCTGTGTTTACATTACCTTATTTTTATACATATATTATCCTTTGAAATTTGAAAGGTTTATTACCTTTTTAAAAAGTTTTCAGGGGCACCTGGGTGGCTCAGTGGTTGAGCATCTGCCTTTGGCTCAGGTCCTGATCCCGGGGTCCTAGGATCCCCACAGGGAGCCTTCTTCTCCCTCTGCCTATGTCTCTGCCTCTGTGTGTCTCTCATGAATAAATAAATAAAATCTTTAAAAAGTTTTCAGTGTTTACCTTTATAAATATAATTGCATATAATATGTTTAATTCTATTTTTAAGACAATATCATGACTTTCTTCTATAAATAATAGTATGGAATAATACTATGAACACTATAAATAATAAGCAAATTAAATAAACTTTCACTTCCTTCTACTTCCCTTCACTCCAACATTTAATTTGTTTGGGTATATTATTATCCTTAGTTCTTCTAACAGTTTTCTGAACACCTTTAAATGATATTCTGAATTCTGTTTTAGTTGATATGGCAAACGAGCCTATCATAAAAACATTCCTAGTAAGAATAATTAGAAATGCTGGATACAACATTTAATCTTTATATGAATATATAAGCTGGCAAGAAAATGAACTCCTAACCATGAGAAAATATAGCCCAGAGAGTAAATATAGTACTGTCATTGGCAGCAGCTCTGAGAGCATCCAATATTTGTTGGTAGCCTAGACCTTGGGACTTCATGGGCTACTTCTGTTTAGGGGATTGAAGGCTAAGGAAGAAGTTTTGGATGAGAAAATGCTGCATGAATCCAGAACCTCTGAAAGTGACTCTTTCAATAAAAGGGTAAAGATTACTACTACTACTACTACTACTACTACTACTACTACTACTACTACTATACTATACTATTTTATATTATAGTCTATTAATTAATAATGTATTCATTAATTGATATAAAAACACCCAGCAGAAGGTACCAGGAAAGAGATGTCTTAGACATGGTTCTAGGTAGAGGACTTTGGGAAAATTCTTTCCTGAGAATTCAAAACCACAAGCAAGTCTTTACATTGGGTTGGAGATGGATTTCAAAGAACTCAGTGACCTGAAAAACCCAGAGTTAAGAATTTCATTTGAACTGGTCCTGGCTAGGTAATCTCCCTAGATGATTGTCAGAAGCAAAAATAACTCATATTTAAAGTAAAACACTTTGACTTGAGCCTTAAAAAACTCCCATAGCCCAAACCCCAAAGAACATAGTGCTGGATGAAACATATCATATTAAGTGAGAAATAAACCACTGTGAGCAAAAATCAGTAGAATGAAAGAAAACCCCAATATGTTAGACACACGGAGACTACAGGACTAGAAATTATTACATATGAGATATAAAATAGATGTGCTTAATATGTTTAAAGAAACACAAGATTCAAGTAGAACTATGAAGTATAAGACTATGAAAAATGATTAGGCAAAATTTTAAAAATACACCCAAGAGGTTTTAGAAATTAAATTAGAAACTTGCTGAACTAAATAGACTGAACTCTAATAGTTGATTGAAAATAGTGAAGAGAGAAGCAGGGAGGATAGAGGGCAGAGTAAGGAGGTCTAACAAAAATCTAATCAGATTTTCTGAAGCAGATAACAGAATTAGGACAAGGCAATATTCAGAATGACACTGGCTGAAAATTTTGCAGAATGATGAAAACACAGCCCTTAGATTTACAATCTCAGTGAAATTCAGATAAAGGGAAAAGAAAAAGACACCCAAATACAAAATGAAACTGCAGATTGCCAAAGACAAAAGAAGTTCTTAAAAGGAACTAGAGAGTAAAAAACCCAGCTAACTTAAAAGAAATGACAATTTGATTGAGACAGAGGATGGGATAATATCTTCAAAATACTAAAAGCAGATAACTATCTCCCTAACCATGCAGCCTGTGAAATATCTTCCTATGTGAAATTAGCACTTTTCTCACAAACTAAAAAATCTCCCTTCTAAAGCAATTTCTAAGAACTTTGAGACATGGAAAAATGATCTCCAAAGGAAGGGCTGAGACATAAGAAGAAATATGAGGACCTTGGTGAACAGGTAGGTAGATCTGCATTAAGAACAATCATGTTTTGGTTGTGCTGTTGAAATACAGTTCTTTTCATAAAGCATCTTAGAAAACCATTGTATTTTATGAAATACATTCAGGGAAATGCTAATTAATGCCAGTTGGGGTGCCAGAGCCAGCCTCTATGTTGGTATGGTTAGTGAGTACAGGTGCCCACCCAGCTTCTCTATTTCAACAAAACTTTGTTCTGTGCTTATTGTAAACAGCTCATTTTATTGATAAAATTATTGGCTATTTATTTATTTGGCAGATCAATTTATTAAACTATGTATATCATGAGTATGCTCTATAACAAACTAGGAGCCATAGCTATACCAAAACTATGAGAACCAGTCTCTTAAATCTTGACATATTTGTGTTAAAGACCAGAGGAGAACATCACAAGAATATAGTATAAAACCAGTTATGTTATCATTGAATTTTTTTTATCATTGAATTTTTACATCTTTAACCACCATGATGAAATTTCAAGTTTCCTTTGTTTTTTTAAAAATAAAAAAAGTCATTATGATACCATCATGAGATCATTTCTAACCCACTGGTGCCAGTCATTACTACCAGTTGAAATATAGTTATGCCTTTCAGCTGTGGCTTAGTAATGATATTAAGTCTGAATTTTCTTGCAAAAGCAATTTATTCATGTCACCACTTACTGCTGTAAGTTTGTTTATGGCTTTTTAAAATGGGATCTGTTTCACCATTTGGTTTTCTCTTCAGCACATTTTGCTTTTTGTAAAACACATACATTTCCACCAATGCAATCATAAATGATGACAGAAGAGAGGAACCGAATTAAAATGTGAAGTTACTTTACAAAGTATTTACATATGATGACCAGATTTACAGAGAAAAGGGGAAGCACATGCAACCACAGTAGCAATATTGAGTTCTATGAAAATCCTGATTTGTGATATCAAAACCCTTCAGTAACTTCTTTATACTCATGCCTATCTTCAGCTGTGAATGTTGAAAATTAATTACTAAAAATAATTAGTGCTCAGAGTAATATGAACTATTTTTATTTTGTCTCTTGAAAAGGGGAAAACAGGTAAAATAAAATCTTCAGTTGTGTATCTTGGTTGTGGTGGTGAATGTGACAAAATGACATAGAACTCTAACGAATGTGTAGATGGGGGAAATTGGTGAAGTTACATAGGACTTCTCTTTTTATCCCTGCAATTTCCAGTGTGTCCATGATTATTTCTAAATAAACTTCTAAATAAAAAGTTTTTTAAATTTTATTCCCTTACCTCCCAATTTTAAAAAGGATGAAGATGGGTATTCTTCTTCAACCCTAAGGAAAATGCAGTGCAGGCTTGGCCTTCTGATCTCCATTCTGAGGGTTCACCACCTCTCCCGTTTGGTCCCATCCCTCCTTTACAATGCCAACAGCCAGTGGTAAGAAGGATTCTTTCCCTCTAAGCCCACACACATAAATCCCAGAGTCTGTACACATCTCCTCAAAGCAGATATTGAAAGTTTATGGACAGAGCAACATAAGGAGTGAAGAAATCCAATTCCTCTCACTTATATTGCCTGTTAGTTCATTTCATTTCTGCCAACAGTTAAAGAGCCATTGGGCCCTTTATGCATGTAGTCTTATGGAATTCTCTCAACTTCACCGTAGGACTGGTAAGATCATATTTATTTATATTTGACCATAGGCTCAGGCAACAAGTTGCCTTGCTCAGAGATTCAGCATTTATTTAATCTGTAATCTTCAAAAAGCATTTGAGTGGCCAGATGAAAACTCTGCTTGGAAAACTCACAAAGATTTTAGCACCAGATCATTCATATTAAGGTTGTTTTCCATATACTGAGCATTAAGTTATGTGTTTTACAAAGAATATCTCATCTGATTCCCCCTACCCCCCACCTCCCACAACAACCTATGGAATAAGCTCTAGTTTTCATTGTTATTTCTTTTCTTGTTGAAACTGAGCCTTAAATAAGGCAGGTACCTTACTGAAGCATGTGCAAGACCTAATAGTTGAACTCAGGGATTCTCAATTTGTAGCCCCACTTTTAAAGGCTTTGCAGTTCTGGTCACCACCAAGAATACTGTGGATATGACAAAGCAACGTCTTCAGGTACCATCAAGATATAGGTATTATCCAGATCCAAGTTTCCAAATACCCAATAACCACAGAACTCTAGAGTTCATTGCTTCATCAACTCACAATAAAGAATGTTATCATGTGGTCTGAAAAATAATTCATAGTCCTATAAGTCTTATTAATATTAGATATTAATATTTATTAATTAATATTTATTAATATTAAACATATATACACTTAGTAACAAGATCTAAAAGATTTTTTTAAATGATAGGACCTCTGGGAAAGTTTAATATTCAATTATTAATTGTAAATCTCCAAGATGGGAGTATATACATTTCTCAAGTATATTTAATTAAGGAAACTTTTTCCCCCCATGGCACACCTTTCACATTTTTGGACACTAATTTCCACAGAACCCAGTTGGAGAAATAATATTCTCCCTCTTTTCCAAGTGATGCTTTTGTTCTCTTCCCTTAGAGATGTCTTAATTTTGTGCCATTGCTGCTTCTGATCCTTGACTACCTTTGCATTCTTCTGTACCCTTTGAGCTCTTCTTTCCTTTAATTTCCTTCCTTTTTCTTTTTCCTCCTTCCTTTCTGGGAATCTCCCTCACATCACATTCTCAGCTTTGGCAAACGTGGGTTTGTTTCCATAGCCTCAGTGAACACTGAGTGTGTATCTTGCTTCTGGCTGGTCTGATCTGTCTTGGTAGCACCAGAGAGCTGGATAATGGATAATGGTAAATTCACCAATCCTTTACTTAGGTTAAATTAGATATATCATGTATTATGTTGGAACCTTGCATGATACATTTCACATTTTCCTACAGACACTGAAAAAAATATTGAACACATAATATTGAACAATGTAGAAAGCTACGTAAAATAATGGTTGTGAAAATTTTTACCAGTAGATACAGTGCCTATACTTTGTCATGTTAACTAAGAAGCACTGCATGTTGTAAGCTCAGTGTTCACTCCTTAAAGCATTAAAAAGAAACAATGTCATTGCCTTACATTTCATAGAGTCAATTAGAAAGGCTTTAGGTTATATTACAAACATTAGGTTTAACAGGATAGGTGTATTATTTGATAATAAAAGCCCATTCCATTTTAATAATAAGAAGTATCAACTCTCCTGTTTTGAAGTCTATTTATTTTAAGAGAAAGGAAGAAAAAAAAAACACTGGAAATTGTTATAGCAGACCAAGGCTAAAAATAGTTTACGGAAAAAAATAAATTTAATTTTAAGATTAGGAATATATTTCAATTCATGCATGAGTAAGTATTAGCACACATTAGAAAACTTAAAATATATAAAATTCTAATATTGATCAAAATAATTTGTAGCATATTTCTTAACTTTAATTAGTATTCTTTAGTTGTATTATAGAATTTGTGATGAAAGAAATTATGAGGAAAATACGAAAGTTACGTTCAATTGATTTTGTAACTTTTGCTAATAATCATGAGTAAAAATTAAAACATCTCTGCTACTATAATTATGATTTTGGAAATAAATTGTCTTTAGTACATTTTTTTGGAGTCTGAGAATTATCTGAAGTATGCCTTTCCTAATATTTCACTATGACAGTACATTTTAAAGCTGCATTCCTTCTTTCTTGAACTGAGCTAATTTTAACTAGGCCACTATTCCTCCGTTTGCTATTCTCATAAGGCTTCACCAGTTTTGAGTGACTAAAGATGACTTGAGTCGTGCAAGGGGTTTTAGAGGTTCATGCACAAAAATAATGAATGCTAATTCAGGCAGAAAACGAAGTTTCATATTTATAAATGGAGACAAATTTCGTATTTTACTAGAATGTGAAAAAGGTATAAAATACCCATTCAGGCTAATATTTCTTGCCAATAATATCTTATTTTTACTTATTATTTAAATCGATCTTATTTCTCCCATACCAAAATTGAAATATAATGCATTCCTTTGCTTCCCAATACAATGTAACTCATAGAAAACACAAATATATAAATCAATTTTGGCTTTACTCAACCCTAGAGTTGCCAGATAAAATTATAGGCCACCTGTTTAAATTGGAGTTTCATAGAAATAATTTTTTTAGTATAATTATATCCCAAATACTGCATGGGACACACAGTAGCAAATAATTCATTGTTTATCTGAAATTCAGATTCAACTAAGCATATTGTATTTTTATTTGCTAAATCTGGCCCTACTTCTTCTATTGCTTTTATTTCTATGTCATACGAAACCTCGTAAAGTAGCACTGATTTTTGTTACATAAAAATCCGGATATAGGAACCTAGTTTATATACGGACTATGCAGAAGGAAACATAATCATGACATATACAGGGATCCTAAATAGTAGGAATCTTCAGTTATTTCTAATTGGGTCATGAAAGATAGTAGAATTCTGAAAACAAAAAGACATTGCTTCAAACAATCAGACTGCAGTAATTAACAAAAGTTTAGCACCTTCATTCTAATTTAAATTAGAGTGCCGGAGAAAACTAGCACATAATTTGGCAAGATCTAGGGCAATTACTTAAAAAGAGAAGGTGTAATTGAGCATGCAGTCTTGTCATCTTGTCATTGTAAAAACAGGTAGAATCTGCCATTGAGGAAGTGTGACTGTGCCAAATGCATTTTCTGAAACCCTACTTTGTATGTGCTCTGGGAAAGGAGGAGCTTGTCAGAGCAAAAGTCCAGGTTGCAAACACAGGAATTCACTCTCCAGGTGAACTCATGTTAGAAGGTACCCCGGCCAAGGCTGAAGAGTAACCCTTTGCTAGATCAAACTATCAGAATTAAATGAGTATCAGATCTAAGAATTAAAAGACAGAAGATACTTGTTTAGAGAAGTGATCAAGATTTTTTTCTTTTTTAATAGAAGGCAATACTTGGGGATTTAATTGTAACTACTTGTCAGGTGTTCTTGCTAAGTCTACCACTTCCTCCTTAAGTTTTTCATGGCTTTTTATCTTAATTTCCTGTAACCACACAAGACTTACTAAATTAAGCTGTTTACTAGGACTGCACATTTATTTTGCTTGATTTCCCTCTTGATGACTTCTTAACAGGAACAGCAAATATCTTTACCACCACCTGAAAAGAGTTGCCTATGCTTCACAATCAAAGACTTTCAATTAACTTCTGAAGTTTTAAACTAACCAACTGTCAACCACCGGAATAACGAACTCTGAACCTCAAACTGAAGATCAGGTTAGCACATCTGCCTCCATCTAACAATTTCAAACACGTTCCTGGAACTAATATATACATTATACATTTTCAAGGAGAACCAAATGACAAGTTCTACAAAGGTTGCATTAACTGGAGTGCTTTAAAAAGTTACTAGGCAAGATGATAGCTCCAGACATATAAAACTGGTGATTTCGCTGAATGGGTTTTGTCCCCCAATGCTAACATGAGGGTCAGCCTTGTCCAACATTTTACTTGCCCTGAATAACCTAAGTCCGTAAGGAATTTGCAGTGCCTCACATGGAGTCTTTCTTGGAGCTTCTCCTGAACATAGAGGGCTATTCCTTTCCCCCTCAAGCATATTCTAATTCAAGTCCTTCCTATTTCACCAAAAGAGCATGAAAAGAACCACTGGGGCCTTGGTGAAGACTTTTTTTTCCCCCTTTCAAGACAACAGGCATTTGCTAAGTTTCAGGGAAGCACCTGTATTAATTGTATTTCCTGCTCATGTGTTGCTTTTGTTTGCAATAAAAGAATTCATCTCAGGTGAGTTAACCTTGCTTTTTAAAGAGGGCACCTGCAGTTATCTTGGTGAGGATTGTAAATCAAAACATGTTGAGCCTTTAAAGAGGGAAATAAAGAGGTGCTGACAAGAGGGGATGCCAGTGGGATTAGGCGACTTTCTCACCACTTGTATTATCAGGACTGAGAACAACTGAGTCACATTAAATTACAGGGAGGAGAAAAAGTACCAGAAATTCCACAGATGGGAGGTTGACTGGCATCTTCAGTAAGCCTGGGAAGAGGAGGGGTCTGGGAAGTCTGAAAAGACAACTCCCTCCTTAGCCTCAGGCTTCTATAATTGACCAAGATTTTTCAGCTTGTGATTTGATCCAGCCATCCCCTGTTAGAGGCAACTTGCCCCCAACTGAGACCAAGGCTAGAGTGAATAAGAATTAGGTGACTCACTGGTATGTACAATACATGCATTCACATCTATTAGGATAAATGACACGTCGCTCACTTTAAGCACAGGCAGCTGGAGATTGTCATATTCTGAAAATGACAACTGTTATTTATTTATTGAGAATATTTATACAGGTTCTTCCTGGGCACGGAGAATGCATTTTACAGCAGCACTATGATACTGGGCTGTCACGTGTCCAGAACAGAACATAGAAAACCATTAGTGCCAGCAGAGACAAAGCACATGTACTCAGGGCAGCAATCTGTAGGAGCGTAGATTTAGAAGGTTGAATGCAGCAGGTTTTTAAGTGAGGCTCAAGTCATTATCTTAACAGGGTTTCAAACTACTCCAAGGAAAAAAGAATTGTTTTTCCACACAGTATGGTTTCATTAACTGCCAAAGGACTAGTTCTGAGGGATTGATTAATTTGGGGAAAGAGTTCACATTATACAGGTGAGGGGGCTCATTGGTCAGCTGGCAATGGAGGGGTGGAGAAAGCACATAGCAGAGGCAATGTTTCTCATTTCTTATCTGCACATCACAGTCCTTAGAACTGTAGTGCAGGGTCCCCCCACCCCCGCCCGCTGTAATTTTCCCATTATTAAAAAAGGCATACTTTTAAAAAATGGTGTGTCTCCAATTTTGAGCCCTGGGCTAATAAATTGCCCATTCCTCAGCCCACCCCAGCTGTACTGAATCAGAATATCCGAAAGCTGAGCTTTGGAATCTGCATTTTACCAAGTTTCCTCAAGGGGGTTCTTTTGCATATCGAGGAGTGAGAACCATTCTCTTGGTAGGATAGAGTGAGATTAAGTAAACATATGTGTTCTGAACTTTGTAGATTCTTAGTGCTAGTTCACATTGCATTCACAGCGATAAATTTTGTCTGGTGCCAACTCAAATTAATGAAATTTATCCACACACGCCCCTACACCTACAAATTTCTAAAGAGGCACTGTACTTTCCTAATTATACATGTAAGTGTGAAGGAATAAATATAAGCTTTCCCAGAAAATACTTTAAATATAATATATACATATACACATTCTAGAAAAATTCAATTAAACATAAGACCTTTCTCTTACAGCCCTCTGGAACTAGTTGCTCAGTTTGTTGACCAATTCCCCTATCATATGAATGGAATTTGCAGATCTTAGTGTGCCACATAGGAGATTGACCTGTCTCCTATTGCTATGGTAAATCCTGGGGAGTCATCCTTCTTATAGGTTAATGCTTCTTGGAAAATTTTTTTTTATCTATCTATCTATCTATTTATGATAGTCACAGAGAGAGAGAGAGGCAGAGACATAGGCAGTGGGAGAAGCAGGCTCCATGCACCGGGAGCCCGACGTGGGATTCGATCCCGGGTTCCCAGGATCGCACCCTGGGCCAAAGGCAGGCGCTAAACCGCTGCGCCACCCAGGGATCCCGGAAATGGGGTTTTAATATGAACATTGAACTGCATATAAGAGTTTAAACTTCAGGCCATTATTTTCTTGAAGGAGGACCAAAGAAATCTAACATCTCAGTGATATTTTCTCTTTTTTTTCATTAAAAATATTATTTTCTTATTACCAAATAAAAGATGGTCATTAGGGAAGAAAATTCGCATGCTACAAATAAATACTTTTAGTAAAAATGCAAATCTTACAGTTTTACCTGCACAAAGACAACTGTCATCAACACTTTGGTACATGCCTGTCTGTATCTACTTGTGTAGATAAAAATTTTCTTTAAGGAAAACTGGCGTTTTATTTCTTTGCATCCTGTTTGTTTCATGCAAAATATCTTGTAACAAATTTTTTTATTTTTTTATTTTTTTTTTATTGGTGTTCAATTTACCAACATACAGAATAACCCCCAGTGCCCGTCACCCATTCACTCCCACCCCCCGCCCTCCTCCCCTTCTACCACCCCTAGTTTGTTTCCCAGAGTTAGGAGTCTTTACGTTCTCTCTCCCTTTCTGATATTTCCCACACATTTCTTCTCCCTTCCCTTATATTCCCTTTCACTATTATTTATATTCCCCACATGAATGAGAACATATAATGTTTGTCCTTCTCCGACTGACTTACTTCACTCAGCGTAACAAATTTTTAAATCAATAAATACACTGTTATGGAACATTTTCAGAAGTTCCAATCTGTGTGTAGATACATAATAATGTATTTAACCAACACTTGGCTTTTAAATATGCAGGTTATTTCCAATTTTGCTATTATAATGAGTGAGATAATGTTGTCAGCCAAAAAGAATTTGCTGAATGTTCTATCTCTTGTGTGAAGAGAATACATACAACTGCAACAACCAAATGCCTGCTACCAGAAGTAGGCTACAAATAAGCTTATTGGTCCTGACAGCAGGCTGAAAGGGGGACAGTTCCAAAAAGCCATTTCTTCCAATGTCCCTGCCTCTAAGCCAAAAGTTCCTTTTCACTCCATTTCCCATTCCTTATCCTCTGACAATTCTGGGGATATGAGAGATTTTCCCATTTATAACTCCCTCCCTACCCTCAGATATTAGCTTGAAGCTTTTTATTAAATTTAAATTTATAGCTGTGTATTTAGCTATATACTGCATCAAGCAGAGATGTACTGATGAATAAGGCAGGACCTATTCCTCACAACACATTGAATCACACCTATTGGGTCATCTCTCAGAGGCTTAAAGGCAGATTTTTCATGACACTAATGAAGCTTAAGCGTCATGGCTTCTTACTTACATGGGCATCTGCCAAATATTTACTTTTGAAAATTTGTAAAAATTACTCTAATATGGAGACACAAATTTGCAAAGATGTTTTGAAATGCTTAAATAAAATAAGTGAAAATTTATCTACAATGTCCTGATTTGAATGTTTATGATGAGGTACCATTTTTTCCATCTATCAATGTATTTAAAAAGTAAAAGGAAATTCAGGAAAAAAATTAATATGAAATTAAAAGCAATATAGATAAGTGATAAAAATCAATAGAAATTACTAATAGAGAAGCAATGTAAACAAAAAAACTGACATTCAAATAAAGGCAGCAATGAAGAAAGACGTATTTTTAAAAAATATTTTATTTATTTATTCATGAGAGACACACACAGAGAGAGAGAGAGAGAGAGAGGCAGAGACGCAGGCAGAGGGAGAAGCAGGCTCCATGCAGGGAGCCCGATGTGGGGCTCGATCCCGGGTCTCCAGGATCACACCCTGGACCGAAGGCAGAGGCTAAACTGCTGAGCCACCCAGGGATCCCCAAGAAAAATGTATTTTAATGGTGTCATCTACAACAAGCTGGTTAGTGAGTATATTTCAATTCAAAATGTATTTAAAATTAGTCGTTGCAAAATAAAACTTGAGATACCCTGAAATATTATAGCTTACATATGAAAAAATTTAAACATTTCCCCAAATTTAACAAAAATTCTAAAACTTTATATGACATTACCTATAACAAGATGTGCAGCTGAAATAATTCCTTAAACTAAGTTCTAAAAAAACTTTCAGTCAATGTTGCTAGAGGAAAGACTAAATTTCTTTCTTCTTTATAAATAAAATTATAAACTCTTCATCATAGGAAGAAGCAAAGAGTCTGCTGCTCCTCTCCTTGCCAAAAGTAAGAAAAATAGTTTAGAGGAGTTAGGTAGCTGATTTTAAAGTCCTATTTTGGGTTGTTTGGTTGTTGTTGTTTTTTTTTTTTTTAGACTTTTATATCTGTTGATTTGTCAGCTTTCTAAATTTTGTATTTCCCATTCCAAATATTCATTTTGTATCTAATTTATGTATACAAGCTTTCTATTCTTTTTGTTAAAGAGGGCCTGCCCCAACTTGTATGAGCTTCAGACCCTGTATAATCTGTATTTAACCCTGATGTTGTCCAAACCCATAAAGCTCAGTTGCATCAACATTCATTTACACCAACAAGGTGTCTGTGGCCAGCAAAGAGGTGTGTAGCTCTGTTGAAGATCAAAGAATGGAGAAAGCAGCCTTTGGGGGTTGGCGGGCGGCCGGGGGGGGGGGGGGGTTGCGGTTGTTGGAAAGGAAGCATGCAGAAAATGTGCAGAGGACCTAGTGGACTTGAGAAACTCTCTGTAAACAGGTAAAGTAACTTTCCTAAGCAGCATGTCAGGTCCCTAAGTGGTGCTTAAACATATCACAAAGGTAGCAGATGAAGGATCAGATTGTTAAGGAACAACTTGCTTGTAAAACCCAAAGAGCAGTGGTTGATCTGATAACTCCGAAGATTCTTAATAGCTCAACACAAATAAACCACTTGTAAATGCCCCTGGGCTAGCCTGCCTCCCAACCCTTTTCACCTGGCAGTAATATATGGCCAGTAATTACCATAATGAGCCACCAGAAGGCATCTATTTGTTAGCCCTGGAAGAGCTTGCATCTGGCTTTTAGGTGTGAAGCGAGGAGAGGCGAAGGACAAGGAGCATTTGAATATACATTTCCTCGGGCAGCTACTTATTTGAACAGCTGCTTAAGAGGCACACAGCAACATTAAGAGTCAGTCCAATTCGGGAGGCTGTGTGCATCTTGATTTCTATTTTTTTTCTTTGAAGTACAGGACCAGCCTATTTTCTCCCCGGGTAATAATTTCTCCAAATTAAAAGTGGTTACCCGACGTAAAACCTGTGACAAGTCTATTGTGTTGACCTCTACAGCTGGTAGAGGGTGGAGGTTGCCAGGGAAATGGGCTCTAGAAATGAAACATGGAACACGCTCAGAAGTCACGTGCCAAATTGTTTGGTTTTAGATTAAGTTTCACAGGAAAAATAATCCAGAGCTTTCTTTCTCTCTTTTTTGGTCTTTGTCAAAACAAAGACTGTATAACAAAAGCAACATTCTTAGCCATCTGCTGAAAATATAAAAATATTTTCATCAAAATAACAAATTGGTGGTTTGTTGTGTCAGCTTGTATGCTTAAAAATTCCAATGATAAGCATTCCCCAGTTATCAGATAGAGGCAAATTTGCCATTTGAAGAAAAGGAAGAATTCTAGGTACATAAGAAATGAGTTTCAAATGACACTGGAGCTGGCATTGAAATTAGAGAATGGAAAATGTTTTTGGAGGAGTGAATCTGTGAATCTTTGTAATTGTCTGGCTAGGAATCCAAACAGACATTCGCTCTCCTTTAGCACTTACCATGTGGGTCAGAGCTGGATTGTTCAATGCCTTAACACCTCTACTTAGGAAAAGATATGAGAAATGCTGTATATTTCTTGAGCTATTAGGAAGATATGTGAAATAATGCCTCTAAAACATTCATGAACATAAAACAAAGGTCATAGGTATTTCTTATTGACCCAAAGTTTACCTTAGATAAAGAGATTTATATGGAACCTGAAAGAGGCATATCAGAGTTTTGCCTTGACATTCATGGATCACTGAGCAGTTCCAAATGCTTCTAAGAAGATTATCAGGGGTTGTGTTTTCTGAAGTTTCCTGATCTCTCCTTTTACCTAGGGGTCAAACTGTAGGCATTTGAGATGTTAGCAAGACACAAAATGACAGAGCCTGCAAATAAAATACAGGTCATATAGATTTCCTCTACAGATTCATCAGCTTACAATTTTCTTTTAGATGGCCACATTTTCTTTTATTTTTTGGTGTAATCAAGAACTTTAAAATTATACATATATAGCTAATATGGTCATATGGTTCCAGGATATAACAGTACAAAATTGTCTGTAGTAAAATGTCTCCTTACCCCTTGTTCCAACCAGTCCACTGTCCCCTCTTCCTGTCCTAAATATCCACTATTATTAGTTTCTTGTATATTCTTCCTGTATTTCTTTTTTTATATACAGATAAATAAATACATATATATTGGTTTCACCCATTTTTATGCAAAAGTTAATACACTCTGCACACTGTTTTGTATCTTACTCTCACTTAATACTATATATTGGAGATTTTTAAGTCTCAATACATGGTTTCCTCATTTATTTTTGTAGATGTATAATATCTCATTGTTTGAATGGATTATAATTTACTTGATGCAAATTGCAGCCTTTTTAAGTCCTGGTCACTCTTAGAAACACCATTCAAAAATATGACATGGCAAGCTCCATGTATTTTCATTTGTTTTCAACTTCAAACTAAAGTTTTATTTACCTGTGGCCTGAATTGTTAAGACTCTGAAAAAATAGAGATCTGTGGAGTCAAAGGTTATTTGAAAGAATAACCTGATTTATAAATTTGAGTTAGTTAAAAGGCATGGAATTAGAACACAGACTCAACTAAAAACATTTAAGATTTTATTAGTTCTTAGTAGGCTTTTGTCTTGAGTTGCCTATATTCTATGTGGTGTTTTTCATGCCCACCTTATTTTTTTTAAATATTGTATAAACATCCAGACTTACTTTGATTTTTTCCAAACATGGGAACAGCTGCCCTACAGGGCTTTGTCTCTCAGACCACAGAACTAGTGTTTCTTTAAGGTCTTTCTACCTCTCTGATCCTACTTTTACATTTAATTAAGGTAATCCTTCAATCTACATCCTCTTCCAGACCCCATTCTCCTTTCTTTCTAAGTTGTTATCCATGTTCCACCTGAAGCAGGAGATCATATTGCAGTTTGGGTCCTAAGCTCATTAAAGAAGAATGCATCTGGCATTTCTCTGGGAGGAAAATGGGCTTTCAAGTTCTAATTGGAAAGATCTGAAGAGTGTAGAACTATGATGTCTTTTTGACCATGGGCCCCAGACCACTGAGTTTATATGTTCACTTTGTGGAAAAACATAGGGTCTATAATCTTAGGTTACAGTTGTTGTTTACCTGTTAAATAAAATTAGTTTTTTTTTTTTTTAACCTCTATCCTGATTTGGGCAAAACTGTGTAGGCATGTGTACTCTTTTATTGAGATTAATGTAATTTGTCCTCTTTAAAGAATCATATGAGGTTTATGGATAACCCTGGAGTATCAGAAAAATTCAAAGAGAAATACAACCAAGAATGAAGCTGTGTCATCAGAGAGTGAGAAAAACAGAAAAGAAAGAAAGGAAGAGATGGAGGAAGGAAGGAAGGAAGGAAGGAAGGAAGGAAGGAAGGAAGGAAGGAAAGAGGGAATGTTGTGAAGCTGAGGTTAACTGCATTTGTCTTTGCCTCCTATCAAGATGGAAGACAGGAAGACATAGGACTTTATTTGGGGTAGAAAGCTAAAGCATAAGCATATGGTTTTGCCTGAAGGAAAGGCTAATTAATATTCTCTCTCTTTTTTTCTTTTCTTTTTTTTACAAAAATATTGGTGGTTCAAAAACTTCTAATACAAAAATTGAGAGGAAAGAAGACTATCAAAAAACAAGTAATAATAAATAATTCACTACTCACATATTTACTTAAATATACGTGGTCACTCCAACATTCCCTTAAGTGTCTGTTGCTTCTGTCATCCCCAAGGATATGTAAAAAATACCTCCTGATGTTACTGGTAGCAGATGATATTATTTCCCCATTTGGTTCTACATGTGACATGATAATGTCATCTTTGTAGGTACTGTAAGTATTAAGTTAAATTCTTACAATTCTTCCTTTCCCAGGCCCCTTTTAAAATTATATGTATTTTGCTCTTACAAGACTTTAAAAGAGAACAAGAGGACAAGCAGATTCCCTTCCTGCCCTTCTGACCCACACCCATCTTGGGGTCAGCCCCTTAGCCTGTCTTTATATAGTCTCTAGAAAATAGGTGCCAGATCCCCTTCCCTTGGTTTAAACCCTGGCTCTGCATGTATTTATTTTCACCTGTTGAGAATGCAATTCCACTAAAGCATTGAACCAAACATACAGATTCCTTCTGAAATAATCATAAAAGGATTTATTTCCCTAAGAACTTGTTAGCTTATCTAAACATCTGCTACTCAAAAGTGATTACTTGGGAATTTCCAGGTCACATAGGAACATGCAAGTCTATTGCTACTGGATTCAGTTAGACAGAAATCAGTAACCAACCAAACATTTGGAGATGAGACAGAGAATGTTTTAAAAACAAGTTCATGTTTGAGAAACTCAGAATATGTGAATTTACATACTTTTAAATGTCATTCCTGCTTTTGTTTTATTTTAATCAATCTTTATAGTTGGCTTTTCTGAAGTCTTTAGGTAGCAAATATACAAAAACCATCAAAGCCTTTAAAGGAAAGACCAAGATTAACTCTTCTGTAGCAACACCAACAGTTTTTTGTTAAGTGAGAGAGACAGAATTTTTAAAAAATGTTTTGCAAAGAAATGTTTGACAAGGGACTTCAAAAAATCTAGAAAATATTTATGGTATGGACTACAGGTTGAGAAAAAAACATAATATTTTAAAAATACTACATTCAAAAAGAGTAAGGGCAATGCTGAAAGTGATTTAAGAGAAGGGGAAGAACCAAATTCCCTAGGATGGTTTTAGCAAACATTTGGCTTGCCAGAGAGAAGGGAAGCAATCATCAATTGAACACCAATATGCGAGATCCCTGGGTGGCTCAGCAGTTTAGCGCCTGCCTTTGGCTAAGGGCCTGATCCTGGAGTCCTGGGATGAGTCCCACATCGGGCTCCCTGCAGAGCGCCTGCTTCTCCCTCTGCCTCTCTCTCTCTCCCCCCCTCCCTGTGTGTATCTCTCATGAATAAATAAATATAATCTTAAAAAAAAAAAAAGAATACCAATATGCCACTCATTTGGTACTTACTATCTCATTTAATTCCCAAATATGATGACTCTGACTTAACTACCAAGGAATTTATAACTCAGCAAGAATGAGTAAGGTGACCAAGGTAAGTGGCAGACCCAAAATTCCAACTCTGTCTGCTTAGGAGCTTACCACCATGCCATGTCATCTTTGTTCTCATAAAGCTATTATAAAACATGACAAAGCATTAGTGATGTGTTTTCTTCATGTGTATGCTCTGCTCCTGATGCTTAGTTTTGGTCTCAACTATTGGAGGAGGTAGGTAGGTGGATTTCACAATGGATATGTAGCCTTCTGCCTGGATTTCTCCACAGGTCTACGGGTTAACGTCTGCAATGCTGTCCCCTAGACACGGCAAGTTTGAAAAGAGCAGTGGAAGAATTGGGAAGTGTAAAGGAAGAAAGCCAAGAATACGTCTAGCGCCAACACCTTCCACAGACTAAGTATCTACTAGGCATGTGGCTGGCATGTGCCTGGTGCTGTTTTAGGAGTTTCAGATTCATCAAAATACCAGACAAAATTGCCCTCATGAAATTTCCGTTCTACCAGGGAGACACAAACAATAAATAATGAACATAATAAGTGATTAACATACAGGACCTTAGAAAGTAAAAGCTAAGAAAGAAAAGTAAATTAGGGTAATGGATGTTTAGAAGAAAGGTGGGGTCATTGGTTGGAGGCTTCACTGAGAAAGTAGCATTTGAACAAATACTTGCAGGAGGTGACAGAGTTAGCCATGTGAAAATGAAGATGTGAGGAATGTTCCAGGATGAGGCAATAAATCCCCCAACCTCAAAGGTGGGAGCATATGTGCTTGTCTGAGGAATAACAAGGAGGCTAGTGGGCCTAGAGCAGTGTGAACAAATGAAAAGTTTATAAGAAACAAGGTGAGAGAACTGATGAAGGCCCAGATGATAGAGCACCTTACAAGCTTTTGTAAGGATTTACTTTTACTTGATTGAAATGAGGAACCATGCAGGGGTTTGAGCAGAGGAGTGACACTATTTAATTTACAATAAAGGGACGTTTGGGTGGCTCAGCAGTTAAGTGTCTGCCTTCAGCTCAGGTCATGATCCTGGAGTCCTGAGATCGAGTCCCACATTGGGCTCCCTGCATGGAGCCTGCTTCTCCCTCTGCCTGTGTCTCTGCCTCTCTCTGTGTCTCTCATAAATAAATAAATAAATAAATAAATAAATAAATAAATAAATAAATAAAATCTTAAAAAAAAACTTACAATAAAAATAATTAATCTTATTTCTGCATTTAGACAGGGATATGTGCTCTCCAGGTCACCAATATCTCCATCAGGCTGGTTTTACTCATTCATATCACATGCCTGGACTTGGGAAGGAGAGCCTTTGAGTTTGTCAGTCCTGGTATGGACCTACATACACAGATGGTACTAACATTTCTATCTCTTACCTAAGGGTAATTAATAATTGCTACCTTGAACCAATCTAGCTTTTCTCCTAATTGTATCTGGGAAATCCAGCCAGCATCTTCATGAGAAGATATCTGGTCTGTTGGTAAATCTAAGTTTGACATTCTTACCAGAGAAATGAAGAGAAAGATGGCACTGAGGTACAAAGAATGAATTAGTGAGCATCTCAACCTTTTCTTATGTTTCAAGAACTCAAAGTACTACCTCAGTCGTGGTCAGCTTTGAATAGCATCCAAGGTCTTAGAAACGATCAAAGGGAGGGTCACATATAGGTACAGAGAAGGAAAAAAAAAAAAAAACAAGGGAAGAAAAATGGATTGGGAAATAATCAGGATGAGGTGTCTAATTAAATCTGAAATGTTAAGGCAGTAGGCATAAAGCAGGATTACTTTTCCTGCAGAGCAGCATAAAACTGTATACTAATTAGAAAGTAAAAAATAATAAGTTTAGTTTTTAACCTGAAAATTCACCTGGAATGTGGCTCCACGTATTGAGTGGATAGGAAATTGCAAATGAGCTGTAACTTCAAAGAAATGTATCTGGCTATCAGGTTGTGAGCAAGAATTTATTTTCTCTTTTCAGATTTCAAATACATATTCTTACACTGAGATTCTGTGTACATTGATCTTAAGGGCAATCTTTAGAAATGTCTATGTGAGAGAATAGTTGGCCAGTCCTCATACCTACTGAACACCTACTATCTGTTTCTATAGATTGCTTGAAAAGAAAAAGAGGATTTGTAATCGAGGTTTCTGATCATTCTTAGGATTGACCCTAGGAATGGTCATGAGCTTGGGAGGAGAATGTGGCAGCCAATCAGGGCCTCCTCCTGACACATTATCTCTGCTCTTCAAAAGAGAAATATGATCATCACATTTTGGGCATCTCCCTACCCTGCCCTCTCTCTCTGAAAAAAACAAACAAACCCATTTTCTCAAATGCATGCACACAAAAAGGTATTTAACATTTTCTAGTGCCAGATCCCTTTGTTTTCTTCATTTGTTGGTATTACTTTGTTTGCTACTCTTGTCTTCCTCAGGAACTGATATCTTGAACAATTGGTAAATGGTTCCTATGGCAACAGTCAGCAAGCCAAAGCTCTCCCAACAGCTCTCCTCTTTCCTTCCAACCCTATGTCTGTTCTCTTTTTTAAAAACCTTTTCAGTCTTTTACTTCAGTGCTTCAGTATTTGGGAAGGAGAGAGATTTTAAAACTCATTCACTAAATTTATATTTCTCACATTTAATGGACACTGACATTACAGGACAGCTTTTTAATATAGAGAAGCCCCAGGCCCAGTCAGGTACCATCACTTTTGTATTTGTGACTGCATGTAAAATTATAAGATCATCACACCTGATGATAATTTTTTTAATGTATTAAATGAAAGTTATTTTAAAAATAGATCTTACCATTTAAATTTTGATTATAATGTATTCTATACTTTATTCCATAGATGATAAATGGTGTTTAAAAACCAAGATATAGGGCAGCCCCGGTGGCTCAGCAGTTTAGCACCGCCTTCAGCCCAGGGTGTGATCCTGGAGATCCGGGATCGAGTCCCACGTCGGGCTCCCTGCATGGAGCCTGCTTGTGCCTCTGCCTCTCTCTCTCTCTCTCTCTCTCTGTGTGTGTCTCATGATTAAATAAATAAAATTAAGATATAAGCAAATACTCATTTCACTTAGTAAAGAGGTAAAGCAGAATGAGGATATCCAGCATGAAAACATGCAGGAGAAAGCCACCAGGACCAGGTCTATGGACTGTTCTGTACCTTCCATCACCAGCAATGCGAGGGGCCAGCTACAGAAGGAAACAAAGATCTTTAAAATATCCTTTCTGTACTTATTAAGACATAAAATAGGAACATGAGACATTGTGAACTGGATTAGACTGGCTTCCACATGTCTCTCTGGTTTGTCTGGAACAGGGTCTCTTAGGCAGAATTTGGGAAGACATTGTGGTTGTCCCCAGGTCATCAGCATCTACAGGCTGATATCCTCCAATTTCTCCAATATTCTTTTGTTACAATATAAATTTAACACTCATAAATTTATCAGTCATGACTATTTATATTTGCAGCCATTGCCACATCTTGGTATAAAGAGTTCTATAAATATATAAGTTTTATAAGTATTCCAACAGTTGAGCTTAATTCAATATACATTAGAGGTCATCTAATGTGGCAGCTAAAAATCATAAACTCTAGTGCCAGACTGGCCAGAATCAAATCCCAGCTTTGCCACTATGAGATCTTAGGCAAATTACTTTACCTCCCATGTGTGAAATGAGAATAATAATCATAGTTTTATTATACAATCGTTAGGAGAATTAAATAATTAACCTATAAATTACATGTTAGTCATTAATTTATTGGTTATAACAATTACCTCTCTCAACATTTGCCTCTTCATGTTACAATACTTCTTTAAGATAAAACTGAGTCAGTGTGCAGACAATCAGTTCCTCCAGTCATCTTGATTGCTCTTCCATTGTCAGTTCTATGTTGTCACTCTTGAGGTGCAGAGACTAGAATTAAATTCAAACTATGGTATCTTTATTTTTTTCCAAAATAAATATTTACCAAGAAAACTGTGATGATCACTTTTACGTGCCAATTTGACTAGGCCTAGGGATGTCCAGGTAGCTAACTAAATATTATTTCTGAGTATGTCCCTGAAGGTGTTTCCAGAAGAGATCAGCTTTTGAGTTGCTGGACTAAGTAGAGCAGATGGCCCTTCCCAATATAAATGGGCATGATCCAATCCATTGATGGCATGAATAGAATAAAAATGTGGGAGAAGTTGAATTCATTATCTGCCTGCCTGTTGAACTGGGACATAGATCTGCCCTTTGTGCTCCTGGTTCTAGGCCTTCAGACATGGACTGCAATCTATACCAACAGCTCTCTGGCTCTCAGGCCTTTGAACAACACCCCTGGCTTTGCTAGGTCTCCAGCTTGCAGATGGTAGATCCTGAGACTTCTCAGCCTCCATGATCATGTGAGACCATATGTTATAACAAATCTCTTTATATATATGGATAGATGGACATAGATATATCCTATTTGTTCTATTTCAGTAGAGAGTACTAATATAATAACCAACAATGGAAAACAATAGTAAAATCATATAGAGGCCTAGATTTGCAGGCCAGAGTTATTGACACAAAAGCGACTCTACTTTCCACCTTGGGGATTAGATAGCAACACTTGGGGAGCTGGTCAGAAGATCCCCTCAGGGGATGCCTCTGTGGCTCAGTGGTTGAGTGTCTGCCTTTGGCTCAGGGTGTGATCCTGGACTCCTAGGTCCCACATCAGGCTCCCTGCATGGAACCTGCTTCTCCCTCTGCCTGTGTCTCTGCCTCTCTGTGTGTGTCTCTCATGAATAAATAAATAAAATATTTTAAATAAACAAACAAATAAATAAATATCCCCTCAGACTTTCTCATGTCACAGTTGAATGATAAACAAAGGCTCTTCAAATACAGGCCAAGGTACATTTGAGTTGGGACTGCTTCCAACTTGGATAAACTATTCAGTCCTTTCCTGGATCTGCTTCCAAGCCTCTTTACCAGTTGAGTTGATTTACATCAAGTTTTATGCTGGATTGGATAGGGGATGTGATTTTCCTCTTGAAATACATTTCCTACTGATAGCTGGGGTTCCTTTCGTTTCAATAAATAGAAACCTACTCAAGCCAACTTTAAGTAACTTAGATTTATATGGGGCTTAAGGACAAAAAAATGTGGATAGCAAATCCTGCTTAGATTCTAGTCAGCTATAGCCAGAGGGTAGCGGGTCCTTCTTATTCAAAGCAGCTGAGCTACCACAGCAAGAGCTGTGGGAGCCCTTCCTACAGAGCAGACACCCTAACTGTGGCACCTGAATTGAGCCTATACCTGCCTTTTTGGTAAGGAAACAAGCCCACATCCATATATAGTAGGCTGGAATTGAGGACATAGAAAGAATAGACAGAAAATTGTGACACAACCATTACAAAAAGATTTATTTATTTTTCACAGACATTTTTCACCCAAGTCCTGAGGCATAATTAAAATAATGTGGGACTTATTTCTTTCACTGCACTGAAGTTGAAGTGTAACCCCTGGGCATAAAGTAGGTTGCATTCAACAACACTTCAGATTCTCTCCTGGTTCAGATCTAATAGTTAGATGCCATTATCTTATAGGCACATTTGTGCCATTTTCCCATAATGTGTTATCATCTCACATCAGTCTACATGAAGCTTATTTGCCATTTTTCTGCCCACTCATATGGCCAAGTTATTTCTTTTTTCAGTTCATTCTTATTGCCTCAGTATGTCACTATACAGAGAGCTCTGCAGAAAATTTTACTCTAGCAGGCATTTTTTCATTTATAACAATGTTAAGTAAGATTGATCCAGCACTAATTCCTGGTATTTACACATTTCCATACATAAAAGTCATTTTTCCCTTCATCTCTCCCTTCTTCTTTCCCTGTCTTCATCTTATTTATCAAGTGCTATTGCCTGAAACTTCAAATGCTCAGGATACCTCAGTGAACCAAACAGATAAAAATCTTGACTCTCCCAGAGCTTACCTATTAGTGTGGAAAGATAGCCTGCAACAAATAAACAAATGAATATATGCTTTGTCATGTTGCTACAATGATGGGCATTGTTCTTCCTTTCACTTGGTTTCACAATTTGAGTCATTCTTTAGTGATAGAGTATTCTAACTCAAAACCACAGAATCTACCTTAAATTGGAGGAAAATTGTTTTCCTGTGTTTTACATTTCATTTTTGAAGGAGTTAGAATAATGAATCGTTAAAAAGAAAAGAGAATGTTCACTCTTTTTTAGGAGAAAATGTTTAGAGTAAAATTAGCTCACTTAACAAACAGTTACGGAGTATCTATGAAACACATAAAACAAGAAATTATAGCCCTGCCCTTAAGGACTTTATAATTTAACTGAATAAAGTAACAAACAACCAGGTAATAACAGAAGCCAACAGTCCCTATCTCATACGTGTTAACAGTGTCATCTCTAGCTGACCACAATTGAGCTCACTAAATTTCCAGCTGTGCTGGTCACAGGAGTCCCTCCTTGTTCTGAGTCGCCCTTGCTCACTCCCTAGCAGCCATTGCATTGACAGTTGGCTTCCCACACAGCTTTTCCAGTGGGATTTTGGCCTTAGACTTTGTTTCTGAGTCCCTGATCTAAATCTCTATCTAGTATACATTTTACTTCTGGAACACCTGCCCTACTTATCCTTTTAGCAAACATTTACTGAGTATCTACTTGGGTAACTCATCATGTCAGGTGGTGGGGATATTAAAATAATAAAGAAATTGTTTTTGCCCTTAGGGAGCTCAAATCTAATAAGGAGATGTACCCATAAGGTCAAAAGTGAGTGACATCAACCCTCTGAAAATGATGTGGTTGGGGGTATGGGAGTGGAAGAGGAGGAAGCTACTACTACTATCTGGAAGAGAAGCAGTCATAGAAAAAAATTCCCAGGGAGAGTATATCTGAGATGATTCTTAAAGGATGAATAAGAATTCACTAGGTGGGTGAGGAAGGAAGGACATGTCAAGCAGAGTGAAGTACATAAACGAGGGAATGGAAGTTTGTGAAAGAGCTCTTGGCAGCACCCCAACAGAGAGACTGGAAGTCCTAACTCTGAATTTGCAACTTTGCTTCTGAACATCACTATTCTCCCTGCTTGTTGACACAAGGCACTACTTCTACTTTGCTTCTCATTCTTTTATTTTTTTTAATTTTCATTTATTTATTTGTTTATGAGAGAGAGAGAGAGAGAGAGAGAGAGAGAGAGAGAGAGAGAGGAGAGAGAGAGAAAGGCAGAAGCAGGCTCCATGCAGGGAACCTGACGTGGGAATCGATCCTGGGTCTCCAGGATCACACCCTGGGCTGAAGGTGGCGCTAAACCACTGAGCCACCTGGGCTGCCCCTCATTCTTTTAAAGAATGCTGATCCAGGGGCACCTAGATGCTGTGGTTGGTTGAGCCTCCAACTCTTGATTTCCTTCAGGTTGTGATTTCAGGGTCATGAGATCGAGCCCTGAATAGTCTGCTTGGTACTCTCTCTTTCCCTCTGTCCCTCCTCCCTTTGCACAAGCATTCTCTCTCTCTAAAATAAATAAATAAATCTTTAAAAAATAATGTTGATCTTTTTGTGTTTCTAAAATAGTTTTAGTGAGATCATTTTCATACCATAATAGTCACCCATTTAAAGTGTGCAATTCAATGGTTTTTATAATATTTACAGTTAAGCAACTATCACCATAATCTAATTTTAGAGCATTTTCATCATCCCAAAAAGGAAGCCTTGTATCCACTAAAAGTAACTCTCCACCTTCCTCCCATAAACATAGCTACTAGTCTATTTTCTGTCTCTAAAGATTTGAACCTTTTTTTGTAAAGAGAATTACCATACATTAACTGGCTTTTTTAAAAACATAGTATAATGTTTTCAAAGTTTGTCCATGTTGTAGCATGTATCAATTTATTCCTATTTATTGAAGAATCTCATATTCCATTGGATGACTAGAAGACACTTGTGTATCCAGTCATTTTTTCTATTGACGAGTTGTTTATACCTTTTAGCTATTGTGAATAATATTACTAAGAACATTGGTGTACAAATTTTTGTGCATTTTCATTTCTCTTGGGTATATACATAGATATTTATAGGGTAACTTTGTGTTTAACTGTTTGGGTAACTGCTAGAGTGTTTGCCACACATTTTACAATCCTATAGGCAATATATGAAGGTTCCTGTTTCTCCATAGCCTCATCAGCACTTGTTATTACTTGTTTGTTTGTTTTTTTAAATTATAGCCATTCCAGTGGGCATAGGGTGGCATCTCATCATAGATTCTACTTGCATTTCCTTAATGGCTAATGATGTTGAACACCTTTTATGTGCTTATTATCATTAGTATGCAACTACTTTTTAATCCAGTGATGTTAATATTTTCTGAACCATTATATAGATGGTAGCGGTACCCTCAGGTTCAGATGTTGTGAGCTTGGCTTTAAGGCTCCAAAAATGTCTCACTACATGTCCCAATATAAGTCTTTGCATTAAAGATCCTTCCTGCAGCATGCACTGAGATATAAAAATATCTTCTATCTTTAGAGTAATTTACAAATTAATTTCAATGCGTTATTTCACCTAGATGTTGAAATATATATGTGATATGGGCATTATAATCTTTATTTATAGAAGGAAAAACTGAGGCTTAGAGAAGTTAGGGAATTTGCATAGGGTGACACAGCTAGCAAATCTCAGGATAAGGACCTAAATGTGAGTCTCCTAATTTAAATTACAACACCATGTCATTATGATGCAGCATTTAATGGAAGTGCTTGTGCAAGATTAATTGAAAGCAGAGGATGGAGGGAGGGAGAATCTTCTTGGAAGAGGAGACTCCAAAGCCTTATAAATAATTTTGGAGGGTAGTCTAGCGGGAATGGGATAGAGGTAGAGAGAAGCAAGATGCATAAGGAAACAATTCTCGATTCCAATTAAGAATAGCGAGAAATGAGATTTGAAAGTATAGTTGAAACCTGTTTTGTCCCACCCTTCTCTAGGGAATTGTTTCTCCTCCCATTCCAACCAGCAGTTCAGATTAAAGAATCCATGTTTTAATGTGAGTGACTTGACTTTCACGTCTGACTAAAGTAAATTGCCATTATTGTACACCTGAAACAAATATAATACTGTGTGTTAATTACACTTGAATTAAAAGAAAAAAAGTAGGTTGCTATGATCACCTGACTCAAGCTAGACCAATTAAAGACTTTCCCAGTAATTGTGAATTTCATAAAGAAAAATCCTGTCAATCCCTTCTCATTTTTTAAAAGATTTTATTTATTTACTCATGAGAGACACACACAGAGAGAGGCAGAGACACAGGCAGAGGGAGAAGCAGGCTCCACACAGGGAGCCAGACAGGGGACTCGATCCTGGGTCTCCAGGACCACACCCTGGGCCGAAGGTGGCCTAAACCACTGAGCCACCTGGGCTGCCCTCCCTTCCCATTGATAGAAACCATAAGTTGTAAATTCCAGAAACTTTTAATAATCAGATTTTCCACAAAGGAGGAGGATTTTCTGCTATGAAGCTGAATAATATGGACACCAAAGATAAGCTACATGAGAAAAGAGAGAGAGAGGCAAAGTCCTGACTGGGCCCAAATCTTTGGCTTAAATTGTTCTTGAGATTTAGCTACTTTATCAGTAATCAGATATAAAAGATAAAATGCATTCCTAAAAGTAATCTATCTCATAAGCCTTGCAAACTTTGCAAACCTTGCAAAAACTATGTTTCATCCTCTTCCAAGAGGATGAATGTTTCAGGAGTTGGTCAATGGCTCACATACTTTAGAGAGGTTGCCAGAATCTCCAATCCTTTTTGCAAAATACTAACCTGGGGTTATGGGAGATCCTAAGATGTATACAGCACTGCTGTTGGCCTTGAATCACTTATTATCTGGGTAGGAAGAAACAAAATAGGTAAAAAGAACTGGCAAGTCATCCACAAGAATCATGGAATATGAGCTAAAATCATGAGTTGTGGAGACCAGAAGGGCTGCTTAGAGCTCAGAAGAAGGAGAAAGAGTTGTGTGCTATGATGGACAGTCAAAGAAAAATTCACAGTGGGTCTGAAAATTGAGTAGAATTCAGATAATCAGAGAAAGAAAATGAAAGGTCAGGGAGATGAATTCAGTGAGTACGGTACCGTCTGTTTTTTGATGATTTTACTTGTTTATTCTCATAAGAACTTTTGGATCAGCCTAACCTATGAAACAATCATGGAATCCCCTGTTTAAATAACCTGATCCTATTCTACTCTTGAACAATCTCTATCAAGTGCAAAGTTTTTCCATCCAGTGGTAGCTGACCCCAACTGCACTTCAATATAAATTACTATCTTTTTTATATCATTGGGTCTCTAAATTGATAAGACTCATAGGTTTTTGCTAGATATTTTAAAATACATTTTTATGCTAAAAGGAAAGAGCTTCTATTTTTTCCCCTTTTACACTTCCCCCTCAAAAGAGTTTAATGGAAAACTGCATTGTTCAGACACTAGAGGAGACTTCTCAGGGTTATCAGATTCTGATTCTATGAGAACTACTGTACAACTCCGTGTATTATAGATAATAACAACGCAAAAATAATTCTTACCTATAGACGTATACAAATTCTGTCTCTTCCTTTTGCCCTGGAAAAACAATTTTATACACATTTCAATATTGCTGACTATAAACGTGTCAGTTCATGGATTCTCTTTTGAACCCATCTGAATAGTTCCCTCTGTGATTAAGTTAAAGGGAATCTATAACATGTGTTCGTTTTATAACAATATGAGAGTCTGGACTTTATAGTTTTTTGAAAATTATCTTTTAACAGTTTCCTCAGAATTTCTTCCTCCTCCTCCTCCTCCTCCTCCTCCTCCTCCTCCCCCTCCTCCTCCTCCTCCTCCCCCTCCCCCTCCCCCTCCTTCTTCTTCTTCTTCTTCTTCTTCTTCTTCTTCTTCTTCTTCTTCTTCTTCTTTTTCTTCTTTCTTCTTTCTTCTTCTTCTTTTTTTAAATTAGACCCTACAGGGCAGCCTGGGTGGCTCAGTGGTTTAGCACTGCTTTCTGCCCAGGGTCTGATCCTGGAGACCTTAGATAGAGACCCACATTGGGCTCCCTGCATGGAGCCCGCTTTTCCCTCTGCCTGTGTCTCTGCCTCTCTCTCTCTGTGCGTCTCTCATGAATAAATAAATAAAATTAAAAAAAAACCTACAGAAAATGCCATTTTACTTCTCTCTTCCTTCTTTCCCCAGAGGCAACCACTATCATGAATTTGGGGTCAATCCAAGACCTATCTTATACTTTTTTTTTTTATGATAGTCAGAGAGAGAGAGAGAGAGAGAGAGAGGCAGAGACACAGGCAGAGGGAGAAGCAGGCTCCATGCACCGGGAGCCCGACGTGGGATTCGATCCCGGGTCGCGCCCTGGGCCAAAGGCAGGCGCTAAACCGCTGCGCCACCCAGGGATCCCTGTTGACTTGCTTTATAATGTTACTAATTTCTGTTATTAACTTCTTTCCTTCCTTTTACTTTCTTTCCTTGTTTATACATTATATTTTAATCATGACCTCATATTTTGAAATATACTACTTCATTGCTGTTCAATTCTAGTATTTTGCAGTTGTTTTATTTTGATTTCTTGTTTAACCTCATGAATTCTTTAAGAGTGTATTTTTTAGTTTCCAAATATACGGGTTGGGTTTTTGTTACTATTTTATATTAGAGTTTTAATTTAATTGCATTGTTGTTAGGAAATGTGATCTATATAAGATACTGATCTATATAAGACTTACTATAATATATATAAGTATAATATTAAACTTACTATATAAGACATAAAATATATACATACATACATACATACACTGAATGGGCAAAGAATAGGCAGAAATTTTTTGTTTTAGATTTGAGACAAAATTTGAAATTTGAGAGAAAAGTATTAAATTCTCCCACTATGGTTATACATTTCTCTTTGTAATTTTGCCAGTATTTCTATGCTATGCTGTTGAATGCATAATTTTATTATTATTTTATCTATTGGTGTATGTTGATTTTTCTTAACATATAATGTTCCTCTTTATTTTAATTAATACTATTACAGGAATTAGTGCTTTTTTCCCTTAAATTTCATTGTGCCAATGTTACTATTAGCTTCCTTTTGTTGTGTTTGAATACCTCTTTTCATATTTTTAAAAATTTTCAACCTGGCATTATATTTTACAGATGATGTTTGTAACAGAATATAGCTGTTTTTGGGAAAAATCCAATTATACAGTCCTTTTTAGATACACTTAATCTATTTACATTCATTGTTAAGTAATATATTTAGACTTAGTAATATCAATTAATTTTGGAGGTTTTTTAATTGTGTTTTTCTCTTTTTAAAATCTTCTTACCTTCTGTGGTTTTTATATTCTTTATTTCACTTTTTTCCTTTGCTAGTTTTGAAGCTATAGATTGTATTTCTATTATTTTAGTGGTTTTTCTTAAATATTCTAATAATGACCATAGGTATTTAGCACTTTTAATCTCAGTCTATCTATAAAATAATCCCCCTTTCCTTATCCCTCACATTGTTGATCTTTCTTGCTACTATAAGACAAACTGTACACTGCAAACTGCAGGCAACAGGCCAATTCCTGCCTGCTACCTGTATTTGTGTGTGTCCTGAGCTAGGACATGTTTTCACATTTTTATTTATTTTTTATTTTTTTTGTTTTTTTTTGTTTTTTTGTTTTCACATTTTTAAATGATTTTTTAAGCAAAAGAAGAATAATAGTTCACAACATCCAAAACTGTATACAATTCAAATTTCAGTGTCCACAAATAAAGTTTTAGTGAAACATGGCCACTCTCATTTGTTTGCATGTTATCTATCGCTGTTTTCCTCATACAGTGGCAGAGTTGAATAGTTACAACAGAAACCACATGACTAACAAAGTCAAAAATATTTAATATATGGTCCTTTGCAGAAAAAATTTTCCAACCTCTGATCTAGACATTACAGTTTCATTTTATTTTTAGACTTTCACCTGAACAAATACAAACTCAAAATTATGGTTGTTGCTCTCTTTTATAGATTATAATTAATAATATATAAACATAGTTTATCAATTTACATGTTTCCAATTGTTTCTCATATCATGCTGTATCTCATTTCATCTACTTTTCTTTTTGCTAAAAAATGGGCAGTCTGTCACCAAGAGTCCCTGGATGGTACATTCTGTTTGTCTTTGTACATCTGAAAACATCTTTAGTTCCTGAAAGCTAGTTTAGCTAGATATATATTTTTAGGTTAATATTTATTATTCCTTAGCACTTTGAAGATATTACTCCATTGTCTTCAGGTATTTATTGTTCTCATGAAAAATCTCCTTCATGTCTAACTGCTTTCTTCGCAGTTTTTAACTTTTTTTTTTACATTCTGTTAGCTTTTCAGGTTTTTCCCCTTAACCTTTGAAGTTTTGAGATTTCAGTATAGTAAATTGAGTTGGGAGTTTCTTTTCTTTTACCGTTGTAGCATTTGGTACGCACCTTGAAGCTGAGCACTCATTCTTTTTTCAATGTTAAAACCTTTCCAAAAACAAAACAAAACAAAACAAAACACCTTTCCAGCTATTATAGGAATTAGTGCTTTTTTCCTTAAATTTCATTTTGCCTAATGTTATTATTAGTTTTCTTTTGTTTAGTGTCTGAATACTTCTTTCCATATTTTTAAAATTTTCAATCCATCATTTTATTTTATATGTAACTTTTGTAAATGGAATATAGCTGCCTTTTTGAAAAAATCAATTTCAAATATTGTTTCTTCACCAGTCTCTCTCCCTGAGACACTTATTTTCTATATACAAATATGTACATAAATCTTTCAGTGGCTGTCTCTTAATGCCTTATTCATATTTTTCTTTTTTTAATTTCTCTATTGAATTCTGCATGATTTTCTCCATACTATTTTTCAATTCTCTAATTCTTTCTTTAACTAAGTCCAGTCTAGGAATCACTCTGTTAAATAAGACTTTTATTCCAGTTACTATATTTTCATTTCCAGGATTTCTAATTGGTTTTTTACTCATATCAATCTTTTATTTTCATAATTATTTCTCTGTATAAAATTCTTATCTGTATCTATTTGAGAATCTTAAGTATACTTATTTTAGAGTCACATTGAAATTGTTTTAATGTTTACATTTTGCCATGTGTGAATTTATCTATTTATCTCCTCTGTTTTTTTGGTCTCATTCTTGATGTTGAATTTCCTAATGTGTTTTAAAATTTTAGATAACCTACTTTTGTAGTTTCACCTTGAATGGAAAGTGTTTTCATTCTTTTGTGTTCCTTGTTTGTGGTCTCACTTTGCTCTGTGCAGGTTTCCTGCTAAAATCCCCCAGTCCAGAACCAGAACCAGGTCTTTAATAAACAGCTTGGAGCTCCAGTTTCAAGATGAACCTTAAATATCAAGATGCATTCACTCAGCCAGCCGGAAGCTCTGTCCAGACCCTGAACTTTCTGAATGACATTTTTTGCTTCCTTCCATAAGTTATGCTCTATGAAAGCCAGAGCCAAAGACAGTAGTACCACTTTTTTTTTTTTTCCAGCTTTCCTTTCTAGGGCAGGGAAGACCTATCCAGCTTCTGGTTTCAGGCCATGAGTCCAACTCAGGTCTTTCACAATGCATGGGGAACCTTGAGTTCTCTATAGTCTCATAGTTACAGAACTCTGGCTGCTCTGTGTAGTTCATAGAGATATTCATCTTATCTTTTACACAAATGTATAGGACATGCATGTGCACGTGTGCATGCACGCACGCACACACACACACAATTTCTTTGCTTAAAGAGGAAAAGCTTAAAGTATAAGCTCAGAATTTTTATTTTTCCTTCTAAGAGCCTGTAAGTCTGACCTCTAAATCAAGGGTCAGAAAACTAGAGCCCTTGGGCTAAATCTGGTCTGCTGTCTATCTTTTAACTAGTTTTATTAGGAACATAGTCACATCCATTCCTTTCCATATTATACATGGCTGCTTTCACTATAAAGGTGGAGTTGAATCACTGTGACAGAGACTGTACAGCCTGCAAAGCCTAAAATATTTTCAGCCTAACCTTTTACAGAAAAAAATTGCTGACCACCACTGTAAATAATGTATAGCCTCTTCTATTCTTTATGTATTCTTCCTCACATAACTTTAAGCAGCAGCCATATGCTGACAACTCTGTGAACTTCGGCCTTGTTTAGTCAGCTGTGTATCTTAGTTTGGATATACATATTTGATGTCTTAAGCTCAACATGTTCAAAACCAAATCCCTGATATTTTCCTCCTCCCCCTACTCTCCCTCCTCTACATGAAAGACTTTATTTCATCAGTCTATTCCATGCTAGCAAATGAAAATCCTACACTACCTTTTGCTCAAGTAGAAAATTCTAGAGACACTCTTCACTTCTCTCTTTCTCTCATACACCATACCTTTTCTACCAAAAATCCTAAAAAATAATGTACCCAGATCCATGAGTAAGCAACAGAATATGACCAGCTCCCCACTTAGGGGATTACTTATCTCATTTGTGAACCAGTAATCAGAAGTAAGTCAGTGAGTGTTGAAGTCAATCTCACTGGCAAGTTTGACATGGAGTCTTTTTCATAAGTCAGACTCAGATGCTGCTATCTTTGTTGTGCCTGTTGACATTTTCTTATCTTTATGAGAAAAGGAAATATGCTAGCCTTCTAGTAAAGGCCTTTGGATTAAACTCTCAGAAGGAAACTGGCCTCACCTAATAAACTCACCAGAACATAAAAGGACATGGAAGAGAATAGTAAAACTAATGTGCTAATCAGTTCAATAAATGCCCAAAGCAGACCTTAAATCAAATAAAAGACAGGAAAGGATGCCTTATTTCAGAGTTTTGAGACACACAGTGATGAGAAAATGTTTCCTTGGCTTTGAATTGCTGCGGGGAAACAATTGCAGGTTTCCCCCACTACTTGAAATTTCACTTTACACCACTTTGCTTTTACAAAAGACCTACCTTAGAACCTATTTTTTTGCTAGCTGAAAAAAAATGTGAAGGGGATTTTCAGTTATAAAGTGGAAATTGCTTCTTCACTTTATACCATTTCAGCTCACAAAAGGTTTCATAGGAATGTTCTACTTTCAGATAGTGGGGGAAGCCTGTAGTTGATTCAGAAGTAACCTGACTATCAAGACACCAGTGGCAATTTCTAAACAGAGTGTATCATTTTCTTTTCTGTCTCCTTCCACAGTTGATGGAAATTCTCATATGGCAAGGGGCTAGGTACCCTTTTCCTCCCCACTAGCTGCAGCATGATCAATGTGAAGCCTGACTTTGGTATTGGCAATTCTCTGCAGTCCTCCACTTCCAGGTATCAGCTATAGGCAAAACTAGAAAGTAAGAGATGTTTTCTTTATTAAACACCCATCAGTCTCAAATCCCCCATTATCACTTGACCAGTATATATCACTATAAAACCAATTCATACCACTGTGCTGGCAACACAATACATTTTCCTGTCTAGGGATATGATGTTTTCAAAGGGGGCAGGTAACATTTACACAATTACAAGCATCTCAAAGGTGGAATTCCAGCCTTAGTGTGTCCTACATGGAGTATGAATGCTTTAGGGTCAGTGCCAGTGGAAATCCCTGAAAGCCAAACTGCCTACTTTTCCAGGCTGCCACAAATCAATTCCAGTTTAGTGGGAACAACCCCCTATTCCACCTTTTCTCCAGGAGTAACACTAAACTCTAACATCTCATGTGAGAAAGGAGAGGCATAAGCCCCTGGAGAAAGCCCCAAGAAGATGCAGTAAGTGGCACATCCTTTACTCTGTCATTGCCTCCCATCTGCTCTGCCCGCCAGGCACTACAAGAAGAGTGGGATCCGAGAGGACTTTGAAAAAAACTTTGCCCAGCAGAACTGTTAGTGCACAAAAGTCCCCCATTCTAGCAACCAAGTAAATCCAGAATGTGAGTCATTCTATAGGCTCTTCAATAAGTCAATACCATGAAAAGCAGAAGTGAAGTTCTCTAGATTAGAACAGATTTGTAAAAAAACAATAACGAAACACAACATATGGTCCTTCATTGGACCCTATTTGAACAAACCAGCCCTAAAATACCTCTGAAGAACAATTTGATTATAAGCTTCATATTAGATAACATTAAGGAATTAGTGTTAATTTTTTTAGGTGTGATCACTGTATTGTGACTATGTAAGAGAATATCCTTATTTTGTTGGTGATACATATAAAGTATTAATATAAAATATTAATGAGTTGTACTAGTTTCCTAGGGCTGCCATAATAAATCACCACAAACAGGGAGGCTTAAAACAACAAAAATTTGTTCACAGTTCTAGTAGTTCAAAATCAAGATGTTGGCAGGTCTGTGCTCTAGGGGAGAAAACTTCCCTGCTTCTTCCAGCTTCTGGTAGCTCCAGGTATTCCTTGGCTTGTGGCCACATAACTCTGATCTTTGCCTCTCATCTTCTCCTCATCTGTGTGTACCTTCTTCTCTACTATCTCTATCAAATCTCTCTCTGATTTTCTCTTAAAAAGAGACCTGTCATTGGATGTAGGTCCCTTCCCCCCAGGATAACTCAGGATTATCTCCTTATCTTAAGGTTCTTAAATTAATTATATCTCCAAAGAACCATTTTCCAAATAAGGTAACATTTGGCCTTTCACCATATAAAGTAATATTATGCCTTTTGGGGGCCACCATTCAACCCACTACAGGGGTGAAGTATCATTATCTGAAATTTACCTTAAAAATGATTCAATAAAAATAAATGTGAATGAAATAAATAAGACAAAAGGTTAAGGACTGATAAATCTAGGTGGTAGATAGGTAGTTCATTGTACTATTCCTTCTAATTCGTATATGCTTAAAATTTTCATAATAAACCACATATAAATCCCTCATGGTTCAAGAGAGCATCACTTAGAAGTTATTTCAGATTTGAGGTAGGAGTGTGAGCTCTGAGGTCAGAATGCCTGAGTCTGCATCCTGCCAGGCTTGACATTGACTAGCTGTGAAATCTTGGGTCAGTTATTTGTTTCATCTATAAAATGGAGATAAAAAGAATAATCATACTAACTTTGGACAGTTGTAAGAATTAAATGAAATAGTGCTTCCCTGGCAAATAAAAGGGCCTAACAGATTTTAGCTATTTCATTATTATGTTAACTTCTGTGGTATTTCTGTCTATACCCTTCCACCATGAAAATATGATTATCCCTGTTTGGGGGGAAGGGAAGGGAAGGGAAAGGAAAGGAAGAGAAGGGAAGGGGAGGGGAGGGGAGGGGAGGGAGGGGAGGGGAGGGGAGGGGAGGGGAGGGGGGGAGGGGAGGGGAGGGGAGGGGAGGGAAGGGAAGGGAAGGGAAGGGAAGGGAAGGGAAGG